>NC_134701.1:268354253-268654253 GCF_043290135.1 Rhipicephalus microplus | reverse complement strand
ATTGAGCGTGCAACATCGTCAGCATGTTCATGCGGCCACGACGACGAGGGTATCTATCACCTCTTGCTCGACTGCCCGAAACACGACACACACCGAAGGTGACTCGAACAGAGGCTCCATACGCTAGATCCCGAGCGAAGATTGTCATTGGATGAAATACTAGACCCATGGTTATCTAAAATAAACGGCAAAGCAATGAAGGTGCTGCAACGCTTTTTCGAAGAGACAAAGCTTTGTGACCATGGCCACTACTGAGTGTACTATAGTTAAAAGTGCGCGTGGCTGCTATGTGTTTTTTCTGCCCATATGAGAACTTTTGAACTCACTCATTTGGGATTGTATATATGTATATATGCTATTTTGTTGTTTTTTCTACTCTTTATTTCTAACAATCGAGCGGAAAGGGGTAGCCGTCGCCAAGTAGCGCTGACAACAACTCCATCGTTTATTTTCTATTTCAATAAAATAAATAAAACCAGCATTGCCTGGTTAAGGCCTATAGACAACATAGAAGTAACCACATTATTTTCAGAACCCTCAATTTTCGCTTTTTAAAGCCTTGCGCAGAAAAAGAGTTTAGGAAAGCTTTTTTTTTTTGTTCTAATTTTCTCTCTCAATTTGTTCAAGTCTTTGTCGTACATAAACCGGCAAACTTCCATCTTTTCGCGCGATAGTTTTATTCAGAGTTCAAAATCTGCAAGAGAAGCTCCTTAGGACTTATATGCCTTCATTTTGGCAGTGAAATCGCTTCTTAGATATTCTGCATACCATGAACAGTACCACACTGACCTTGGGCGAAATGACATGCAGATGACTTTTCTAGCTCTTTTACGTTTGTTGCTATCTGTTGATGGAGGCTATTGGATTCCCACGTACGTACTTGATTATTTCAAAAACACCTCTTCTCGACGCAACACAGTAAACAGAGGACAGCTACGAAAGTAAACAATGTCATAGTGAAAGGAGCTCCTTGATAATACAAGTCCAACATGAAAATTTATATATATATATATACCTTTTATTTGAATCAAAATAACATAAATTGTACTCAAAACGTTCATTATTCTTCCGGGAAACTTTTGATATACACGGAATAATATGGCTTTTTATTGACGGAGTCTGCGTGCTCGAGCTAAAATATTCTCTTATTTCCCATCAGTCTATAGAAAACACATTCATGCAAAATACATTTACATCAAGAATGTAACAATGTCTGCACAGATGATCAGGGTTTGACTGCAGCAAGTCGACGATCTGCGAAAAATCAGAAAACACATTGTATGAATTCTTGGTACAGCGGTTCAATCTCAAAAGTAGTCTGAAATAACAAAGACGAATACGCTCATAGTGGACAGAATACTTCTCACCAATTAGCATAAAGATGGGCGAACTTCTGCATGAAACTAAATAGCGAGCTTATCCATCCATAAAAAAGAGTAATCAGCACGTAAAAGTTTGCCTCCGTCAATGGCAATGTCATATGCAGGAGGACGTCTCATACGTTTCCAAAACATTGATTTTAAGTAAACTAGCACAAAATCAAGAATTCCAAAATTCGGCACTTCTCGCAGTTACATTATGCAACTACTTTGCAGAATCCTGACGCAGAGTGTAATACAGTTCAACTGTTCTTTTCTGTTCTGTTTTAACTGTTTTGCTGTGGAGAGGTTGAGGTGCCTATTGCCTCGGCTACTCCATATCACAAAATCCTGCAGTGAAAAATAAAATAATAATACAGAGCGGTACCGAAAAATTAACAATACGGAAAAGAAAAAAAGCACCTAATAGCACACGGAAACCAGTTCAAGTAACAGTTCAAATATTATTACCGGTTCACATTGGGCGACAAGCAATTTACACTTATGTACTATGCAGTACTGTGCAGTCTAACACTCTTGTATCATACTGTATTAGCCTAATACAGAAGTACTAGACTGATACTATCCTATGATACTATATTTTAACATAGACCAATCAAAGAATGCCACAGTATATAAGTACGAAGTACAATATCGCAGAGGTTCCGGTTCCTGTTGCACATGTAATTATACTGAGGTGTCAAAGCTGCCAAACAGAACAGATTATTTTAAGCTTTCTTTTTCATAAACACATCACGTTTAAAATGGGCCATTTTTCTTGGTCACTCGAGCAAGATATCTATGCTCCTTCTAAGAGTGAAGCAAACTGAAAATGGAACAGCAAGCATACCAACCCACCATTCAATCAGGAGCCGGTGCTCCTGGTATCGTGGTTACAAGCTGACTCCAAGGCAGTACGTGAAGAGGCTAGATGCTCTTATAAAATATTGCCCATATATAGTATCAAAAATTGTCTTCATTGAACAGTCTGTGCTAATTACGTAGATCCGGACTTTTCTGTTGAGGAAGGTCGCTTCAAACTGCTGGGCTTGGGAAGATCCATTTATGTTCCGGGGCTGTAAAGGTAAAGCAAGCATATAGGTGACATCGCATTGAAATGCTTTTATATGCAAATCACGAGTCGTTTATATATTTGCAAGTGTTTTATCATATATATGTATAGTATTTACATTCGTTCTTTTGGAATTACCTGCACGAAGTGGTTTTTTTGCCATATGATTGTATCTATCTCTATTCATTTTTTAAACGGTGGTTCCGTGTTTGCTGTGTGCTGTGCCACCTCATTTTTAATTATTATTACATGTGAATGTGAAGCATTCCTCAGTGAAGCAAAGGTATGTTGAGGATTTTTTATCTATCTATCTATCTATCTATCTATCTATCTATCTATCTATCTATCTATCTATCTATATATCTATCGATCTATCTCTATCTATCTATCTATCTATCTATCTATCTATCTATCTATCTATCTATCTATCTATCTATTCATTTCTCTATCTATCTGCCTGCCTGCCTGCCTGCCTGCCTGCCTGCCTGCCTGCCTGCCTGCCTGCCTGCCTGCCTGCCTGTCTGCCTGCCTGCCTGTCTGCCTGCCTGTCTGTCTGTCTGTCTGTCTGTCTGTCTGTCTGTCTGTCTGTCTGTCTGTCTATTCATTCATTCATTCATTCATTCATTCATTCATTCATTCATTCATTCATTCATTCATGGCGTATCGAAAGTTTTCAACGCCCCTTTACTCCCCTTGCTTATCACTGAAGGCGATGTAGTCTGGTAGGGCGTTAAACGCTAACGCTTAGGAGGCCCTGAGTACCCGCACTCGCTTTTCTCCGTATGAATTGTATTGCAATGACCAACATGCTATCCACTCTTTCAGTGTTATTTCGGGTGAGTTTATCATGTACGCACAGACTGTTGTACTACTCGTACAAATGAGCAGGGCCTGCAGGACACACAAAGCGCTTGGTGTTTCCAGTACGCTTGTGCGTTATGTGATAACTGGACGTAGCTGGCGGATGCATACGTCTAGGAACTATTTGTACCAGACAACTGCTGACAAAGTTGTTGAACTTGTTGGCTGAACTGTATCGTCAGCGGCAAGTGCAATCTCCATTGCGTTTGATATTCTTTTTTACCCCTATGATAGGACATTTGTGATGTAAAATGGTGTAGGTTCCTATCACACTTACTTTATTGTGCCTTTATTTCTCTATTTCTTCATTTTTTAAATATTTTTTTCTTTACCTACTTTGCATTGTTTTTATAAGAAACTGAGTTGAAGCGATTATGTGTTATCTCTTTCCGTTGATCAACAACATAAATCCGTTGTCACTACTGTTTTCATTATTCTTATTTTGTGTAACCCATTACAACGATCCTACACTTGCGTGAATGGCACTTATCGTAATAACTACACACCTTTTAAGTCACTCCTAACTCATGTGAAAATCTGCGATCATATTGGCAGTATTACGCAAAGTGACCACTCACTTTTCTCGGTGGTCATTAGTACCACCGAGGATGGCTGGTGTCGGCACCTGAGATGCTGGGCATGTTTCAAGCACGAGCCGAGGCTGTTCGGGACTTTCGTGAGTAATTTTCACCGGTGTGAAAGCTCGTGCATGTCTTGTGTCGGGCACAAACAGTCTGTCCTCGCTCGTTCTCGACCGCAGTTTGCTCACGTCCTAGGAAAAGAATGATAGGTGAATGTTCACGTTGCACATCTAACACTCATGAAAAAAAAATTGGTGGACCCTTAAGCTTCACCTTTAATAGTTGAACACAATAGTGAATTCCGGCCCCTAGTGCACCTTTCAACCGCTAAGTGCATACTTATTCATATGTTTTGTTATATACACACGCACGCACACAAACACGCACACAGTAGATTGGACCAGCGCGCTATTGTCACCGAATGGGCTCGCTTTTGTCGTAACACCTGTCGAACAAAATGCTTTAAAGGGGTCCCGAAACACTTTTTTCAAGTAACCATGTAATTATTTCAATAGAAGAGCTTATTGCCTCACGAATTCAACGCCGCAAATATTTTAAGAATTCGTCTGGTACGAGTGGAGTTACAAAGATTTGTCGCATGCTGCAATTACATTATCTCTTCTCTTGTCCCGTCGAAAGAGCTGGAAGCTAAGCAGGGAAGGGTGGTAGGGCAAAGAAACTACCGCGCCTCATGACCTTGAGCACTTTTTTTCTTCGAATGCGCTGCTTTTTCAGTGTGATCGCGTGCGCACGCGTGGCCAAGTAGCGGCCTCCCGTGACTACCTCGGTAACTTTATGTTTCAGCCACAGACACACGGACGATTTTTCACTCACAACTAATGAGACCAACGCCAGTGGCGGGTTTTCTGCGACACGAGCTTTTTAACGCTATCGCGTTAAACTTCTTTACACTTGCTGCACCCCTGCGCAGGGCAGTAAATCAGCTTCTAGCACCTCGTAAACCTCTTCTTCTTTCATTTTCAACTATTTATAGACACCTCTCTCTATCTCTTGTCATTGAAGTCTTCCTGCTTTCTCAATAAACATTTATCATTTCAAGTTCTTTTCCTGCGTGTATTGTCACATACAGATTGTTTGAAGTCCTCTTGCGACATTTTCTCACCATATTGCCACTACTATCAAATTCCCACTACACAATTAACTTCCCTAAGGAATTCAGAGCTGTTTGAAAATTATTTGTTATTTTAAAACTATAAAGACATGTATCACCACTGGTAGGGCACAATTAACGGGGTTTGAACGCATCATTAAAAGCGCAATTCATGCTAACAATTCTAACTAAAAACAAAAATATAAATAAACTTGTGAGAACGGGCCATTCAAGGAATCAACAAGTAAAATTTATTCCGCCAGTTTTTTTCTTAAGCATTAATGCTCCAACTGCTTCCGGTCATGAAGCAGGTCATCACTATTATTGACTACTTTTTATGTTAATAACGTATTGCTCCACCCACTGCTTCTTTTAGTCAAAATTTTTCATTGCTTCCTGCGCGCACGCACTAGGACACACAAGAAAGATTAAGGGAATCTAAACCTGCAAATGGAAATGCGTCGAGTGTCCATTTGATTCCCGTTAAAAAATGTAAAAAGTGTGCAAAAACAGCCCCCCCCCCCCCCCCACAACGACACCTTTCTCACTTTGTAAACTTTGTGACGACGTCATGCAAGAATAGCTCAGACTTAACCCTTAACTTCACAATGTTGCCAAATTCTAAGGCAAGCTTCTTAGAGAACTTCGCAAAGTTGCGCAAGTTTAACACAAAATGCTAATTTTGGCGCAAGTATATGAATCTCAGACCTCAGCTGGAAACAACGTGCAATCATTTTAATTTCTCGAAGTTGAAGCTTGTCGATGTTGTCCGACATTATTAACATTTCCTTCTTTATGCACAGAACCAAACGTAGTCAGGAATAACAAGAGTTCGTTATGCCCATGATTACGCGGAACACTTTAGGCGAGCGCAATGCACGAAGCCTCAGAAAATCTCCTCACCAAGACGGCGTCGTTTCGTCTGTGATCGGCCTCCTCGGCGTACGGCTGCAACGACGTCTCGGCCGTCGATATGCGTGCGCTGCTCGACATGTCTTCTTGACCGCATACGAATGCATTCGATACTTCGGGAATGGCCGGCATCATCTGCAAAACTGGTTTCCGCTCCAGAGGAACCACTTTGTCTGCAGAAATGAGAAAGCTGTCACTCATAGAAACACACACCAAATTCAGTCCACATTGAAAAATTTGAAGAGAATATTAAGAATATGGGATTATCAACGATCATTTCTAGGAGATCACTTCCTCTTATACTTTACTTGAAACCATTTATAAGAGCTATGCACCGGGGAGCCATTCTTGTCTTTTATATGAGGTGTCTCTTATAAGCAGGAAAAAGGTATGCATTTTCTTACGCACACCTATTTCTATGTAGGCCTACGTGTGTCTTTTATACTCATTTTTCTCTTACGTCCGTGTCTCCTATAAAATGATTCGATTGTATTTTGAATCATGCTGATTATGTCAAGACCGAAAATCTAGCGTTCCCGTTACGACGCCAAACGACAGATTCTGACGTTTGCAACCCAGCGTGCACTTCACCCCTTACAAGCCCGTAGCCAAACGGTGCTTGTGCGATTTGCAACACAAAATCACTGTTGTTATTTTTTCTTTTACCATTACTCGCCCTACCAAAATTTTATGAAAGATTGTTTTGTGTGTATGTGCGTGTTTCGGACTGTGTGTGCTAAAGTTGTGTATACCGGTCGTTTCAAGAACCCGACGCGGTGGTCTAATGGTTAGGGGGCTCGAGAGTTGATTCGCAGGTAGCGGGATCGAATTCAGACCACCGCGGGCGTATTTTTAATGCAGGTGAAAGTGCTTGCGGGCCATGTACTTAGGTGCACGTTAACAAACCCCATGTAGTAGAACTTTCCGGAGCCCTGCGGCATCTCTCATAATGATGCTGTAGCTTTTAGACGTTAAACAACAGCAATTATTACGGTTGTTTCAAGAGACGTGTCCAAAATCATCAAAATCAGAAAAAAAATGCGATAGATCTTCTCTGCCTTTGAAATTACTTTTCTCTGGCTGCGGGCATGGTAAAACGACTAAAAACATCATTTAGTTGGAAAGTAAGTGAGACAATGAAATTAGTTTTTTTATTATTTGAGAAGTTTTACGCTCATATCAAATGGGAGGATTGTAGCTCTGCATGCAAGAAAGCTACCGTGTAGCTTGTGGGGTTCTGGGCTGCGGCAGGCCTGGAAACCTCTCAGAAATGAGACCAAGACACCCATAGACATCTTCTCACTCTTCAAGAGTTCTTACGCGACTGCCCGCTGCCAGCGGCCGCTGAGTGCGAGGCGCAAACGTACGGTCTTTCCTGTTAACACTTCTACCATCGGCGCCCTCGCAGCGGCCGAGCGCCCCCAACGAGCTTTAAGATAAAGACAAAGTGGCCTCTTGCAATCACTGAGGCGCAGTGAAGCGTAACCAAACTGAGCGGTGAAACCAAAATCGAAGCACCGGTGAGCACAACAATCGGACGATCCGAATGACGTCACTGCTCCAGACAACGATTACAGGGGTTGTTGAAAAAGACGAAGTAGTAAATAAATGCGTGCAGGCGAGCGCTGTAGTAGAATAACAAGTTGTAAGCGATGAACGGCGTTCGGTCTGGTTGTCTTCACCGTTCGATATCTTTCTTTACGGGGGTGTATACGTCTTCCAAGTTGATAATCATGTGCGCCATCTGTGCTAAGAATCTAAGCACAGCCATCACACCCACACAACGAAGTCGGTTGATGGTTGATGGTACGACCCACGATCATTCTATATGCCTGAGAGCAGTATGGCAGTTGCACTTTTCCGGGTTTCGGTTTTGGTTTAACCGCTGTATTGGGGTGAAATCTATTGCGTAGAAATTGTTAATAGCGGCCACTTTTTTTCGAAATATGAAAGCTACATACGATTTTTCGCATGAAGCAATTGAAACTCGTGCACCATTTTTGCCTTTCTTGGCCGCCCTCGTTTTAGTAGAGCTATTGTACAAAGATATTTTCGTCACACACAGTAACTCTATTTTTGGGTAATGGTTGTCTTGCTCGATACTCCCACGCTATGAATTCTTACAAAAGTGCCCCACATCGATACAGCGAGAGAATTGACGCACATCAGAGAACATTGCTCGCGGCGTTCTTTGATGTAGCAGGCGCACCGAACTAGAAGCGCCAGGATAGAAGCAAAGTATTTAACTATTGATCTCGTACACCTCGTGGCATAGAAAACAATTCCGCGTGCCTTTACTTTTTATTTTTATTTTCGCAGTTTGACTGCGTAGCTCTGCTGTAAAGACAGCCATCAAACTATATAAACAGATTTTTTTCTCTCATATCAATAGCCTGACTCATTTGCAATACGTACTGTCGACGTTATGATCGATATACCAGCCAAGCGTTCCTCGTATTGAGGTGCCGGGCAGGCTGACGTAACGTGTCTTGCCGATGCAATGAGACTTACCACTGGATGTTGTCCCTGTCTGAGGAGATGTTTGTGTCATATTTTGTGTCGCGCTGACGGTCGTCGGCGTCGGCTGCGTCCTACTGGGCCAAGTAGACAGGCTGTTCAACTTTGAGGGTTCATGTTTGTTATTGCCTCCTGTAAGTACGGGAAGCTGCAGCGCAAAAATAAAAGAAAGTTATGGTGAAACGTTCTTTGATACAAAGCTATATTTATTTTTATTGAGGTTTATAACAAAGTGCTGGCGTGCAGACAAGTCGCCAGCTTCTCTTTGGCTTTCGGTTGAGTGGAATACGTAACACAGACAAAAAAATATGGGTTGTATGATTTCCGTGCAAAATTTAACACCAAAGCACCAGAAAACGAAATCTTGAAAACACCAATATTGATGTCACCTCACAATAAGTCTAAATAATGCATTTACATATATATAACCCAAATGTCAACTTGACAATCAGCAGTGACATGTAATGACACTGTAACCTTAAAGTAAAATAAGTTTGGTAATAAGGGCCAACTATGTTTCCTGTCTTCAAAAATATTCGATATACTCTGTTAAAATTTGTGAGCATTTAACTGTTTGTAGGTGGTACTGTTTGTCTGGGGTGTTCTTTTACAGTAGGTACCCGATGTATTAAGAGTAAATATTTCAGAAGTATATACGCTTGCAGTATCAGCGAAGGGTTGATGTTTTTCTACGTCAAACCACATGGTGACCCTAAATCCACTAGCCAGGGTATAAAAATCAAGGCACTTGTTTCAGAGACACATCTCGTCGTTTTTAGGGGCACGCTATAAGGAAGCGCTTGCTGAGAACAAAAATCAGCGCAGCTTCGCATTAGAGGTGCCCCACCTGAACGAAGTGCGTGGCTGGACAGCCATTGTTAATTTTCGATTTTCTCTTTCATTCTTCCTGTATTTCTTTCCTTCTCACGCGTCATCCTGCAGGGTGGACACTTCTTTCTGAGTAAACTGTGTCCTCCAGACTGCGTGGTACGCTTAGTGGAACCACACGGCAAGGTTTCGCGCTTTGGGTGTAACACGTGCAAGAGTAAATCAGCGGACAGGTATACTTACACCGGGACGCGATTTCTTTCCCACGGCTCTGTGTCCCGCGCTGTACTCTTGGTATTGGGAGAGGACACAGAGTATGGCGTATACCTGCCTAGGAGAAAAGAGGAAGCCCTCTGTATTTGTGCTGTGACGAAACAAGCAAAAGGAGCGTTCTATCCCAGCAATCTGTTGCGGCGACAACGCAGGCTTGTTGGTCGCTGTACGCAGCTTTCATTCACATTGGCAGGTGTGAACGAAAAAAAATTATGAACATAAATGAAAGGATCTATTCTTGTGTACCCCAGCTGATTTATTTATTTATTTATTTTTACTCTTTTATTATTATCTTGCCCCTCGCTTGATACTGTTTTTCTTTAGAGAGGCAAATTATCAATAAAGCACGAAGTCACGCTACCCCAACATTTGCTGGCGCCAAGTTTATCTACTATTCTTTTACTTCGCACTCATTTTGCTCATTGATAGCACTTGTATATTGTGTTTATGTGCGTGCGTGGCAACAAATGTTTTCATAAGGTTGGCGACGATAACTTACGTTTATGCAGCAAAGTGCGTAGTCGGTGATGTACATAGTAATGACGAAGGCGTTGATTTGCTGTAGAAACAAAGGAAGCCGCACCATTGTTAGGAGAGGTCTCAGTGAAAAATTGTAGTCACGGACTACAGCTGTGATTTCATCTGCTAAGGAAAACTAAGCGACACAGTCAATTGCGCTGATTTGTTCCAATCTTTATGTAACTATACGAAATTTCTATATATCTGATGTGGCAATGTTACGAACTAATAGTGCACAATGAATCTAGTGCATTTGTACTTTCAGAAATATTTCTAACTTTCAAACTTCTGAAATAATTATTCTTTAACAACTTTTTTCCAGCTGAATTAAATTTATTATAAAAGACAATTCACGCACTTATTGCACGTTCACACTTCCAAATATTTTTAATCTAATGAAGCTTGACTCGCAGTTTTTTTAGGACAAGATACACTTTGGGCATCGTGATTTAAAGAACATCGCGTTATGTCAAGAGTCTTTTCAGCTCTAATTGTGCACGACACCAAGCCATACGTGTCATGCTCCTCAGCATGGGCACATGATCACAGACATTCTCGAATAATCATCAGCCGAGACAGAAATAATATAATACCGTTGTCACACGTGGTAACAAAAGTGAAATTTTGGACGACTGAACTTACGCTCACAGGGTGCCACAATGGCGCTGCGCTTCTACATGAGAGAGCAAAGTGTACTTTGAAAATTATGGAAGTGACAATTGGCGGATTAGTAGCGCAACGTATATTTATTATTTTGGCGCCCGCGTTTCAGCGTCGGACGACGTTGTCTTCGTGGAAGTAGCACCAGTGGCACACGTCATTGCAAACGACTAGAGAACGACTGACCTACACGTTTGCAAGGAAGCAAACAACGTGACAGACAGGGCCATTGCACAGCATGTGCTCCCGCACCCCCCCCCCTCCCTCCCCTAGCGGACGTGGCCGCAAACTGTCAGAGGGAGAGAGTAGCGAGATTTATTGTTGTGATATGAATTCCAATGCATAGCAGTATTTCAGATAACGAAAACAATGGTTTAAAAATACTATGAGCGCCACTTTATGCAACAGCCTATTCGTGTGCAAGCCACTGCTACCGAAGCTACACACTCAGTCGCAGCAAAGTGAGGCTGGCGAATGCACTTGCCGGCAAGTGTACTTTGCTGCAAGTGACACTAAGCTTTCTCGTATAACAGCCTGTAAAAGGCGCTCACGGCGCAGTCCCTCGAAGTGCGCTCGCTCAAAGTTCCCGTAAGTAGTCACGTGCGACTGGGGTATTAGAAACGTACGTCTCTTTAATATATATTCCTAGAACAAGCAAGGTGTAATTTATTGTGCATGGGCTTTCGTTAGCTTCTTGTCAAGTAATTCACCTCTCTCTTCAGTAATGCGGAATTGAATCAGAGCAACTCTTTACCATGTCGGTGATGAAGTACAAAGAGATGCCAACATCAAAAACGGTTGTCATGGACACCACCGTCAGCCACGGAATGAGAAGAAGGCGGTTGTCCTGGAATGAAAACAGAATAAGCGAGCGAGAAAACAACAGCAAGGTTAATGTCAAAACATTGCTTGCTCTGTTCCTTGAGCATCCTCACGAGAATTATGATTATCGTCATATAATCACTGCATCGTGAGCTCGGTTTAAATAGGTTACGAGAGCAATAGGTATTTAGAAAAGCATTGTTTTGTATTGCATACATACATACGTACGTAAATACGTGCATACACCTATACATACATACATACATACATACATACATACATACATACATACATACATACATACATACATACATACATACATACATACATACATACATACATACATACATACATACATACATACATACATACATACATACATACATACATACATACATACATACATACATACATACATACATACATAAACATGCATACACATACATACATGCACATACATACACATACATACATACATACATACATACATACATACATACATACATACATACATACATACATACATACATACATACATACATACATACATACATACATACATACACACACACATACACACACACATACATACATACATACATACATACATACATACATACATACATACATACATACATACATACATACATACATACATACATACATACATACATACATACATACATACATACATACATACATACATACATACATACACACACACACACATACATACATACATACATACATACATACATACATACATACATACATACATACATACATACATACATACATACATACATACATACATACATACATACATACATACATACATACATACATACATACATTAGTGCTGAATGAAGAGTTGGTAAATCGCCAACGTACCAGGAAAAGCCCGATGAGCAGCACCATTGAGAATATTATGCACATCCCCGAGAAGATGAGAAGGATGAGTATCAGCATGAAGCTCACTGAAATGAGTCCCAGTGAAGGGCGGGTAAATGGAATGCGTGAGAAATTTAAGGGCAGCACGTCAATACGCAGCAAATTTTAAACGCAGGCATGCGCACGTAAACGGGAATGCCATTAACAGAAATGGTTTGTTACATAATGCTCCATCAGTTTAATTTCAGTTGACACGTTTTTTGGCATTCTTTTGAGGCTTTGTTTTCACATTATACAATAATCCACATTAGAGCAGAAAAAAAAGAGGAAGCGAAAAGACTTTGACACTTCAGCTACGTCTTTCAGTGTAAAACACAATAATGTAATCGGACCTGTGCCCATAGCTATCTCATTTTCTAATTTCTTGCATGACGTTGGTTCTCGTTGCCTACGTCAATCGGGCCACAAGGAAGAGAACGTTTGTACGAGTGATACTGTGTGTTTCGAGATATCCTAGGAGGAGGGGGTGGGGGAGGAGGAGTAGGAGGAGGAGAGGGAGGAGGAGGAGGAGGAGGAGGAGGAGGAGGAGGAGGAGGAGGAGGAGGAGGAGGAGGAGGAGGAGGAGGGCCAGAGAGGTTAGCCAGTTCTGAGACCGGCTGGCTGCCCTGTCGAGATATCCTAGAGTGCCTACTGCAAGTGTAGTTGCGCAGTGGCCAGTACGCCATAAAGCTTCCTTTCGCGAATCAGCGAAAGGCCCACTAGGAGTCCGTAATGCACACGCTGACCTGCGCAACGGGTCACTTTGTTGACATTTTTGCTTGTTATCATAATTGAACGTCCCCAAGTGCTTTATACGGAGGGCGTGGTGGCTTTACAACACTATCTTGTCGTGCTATTCACTTGCCTTGACTAGGCTTCTATCATGCAGTATTACAATCGTTTAGGACACTCCTTGCACTACACAAAATTTATATAGTGTTTTTCCCGAAGCAGTTTAAAGCAATGGCATGGCTATTTGTAAGAACACCTGTTTACCATGCAGAAGGTTTGGGATCGATGCTGAACAAAACCAAAGGTCTTTATTTATTTTATTTGAACCATTTTCCGTTTCGCACCCACGGACAGCGCAGACTTTTCGCTAAGTACTGTTGACTGGGCGAGTGGGCGCATTATAAAATGATATTGCTTTAGCGCAGCTCAGTTTGGGCTTGTAGGAAAAATACTATGCAATCAAACTCTGTCGTCTATTTTTTTTTCCCTTTTTGACAGAATAGTATCTTTCCTTCACGCTGAAACTGAGCTGCGCTAAAGCAATATCAGATTTTTCGCTCAACGCCAACGATGCCGACACTAAATCCGATGCTGAAATTTCTGCGAAACGGGTTAATGTTTCTTACGCTGTCGCGTTAAAAAACTTGAGGGGAAGAAATATATGTCAAGCAATTTGTGCCCGGTTGGCTACTGTACGCTGGCCGCTATTCTGGGCTAAAAATGGGCAATGGAAGATCCTGATCAGAGGACTCATTCGCACTCCAGCAAACGATTAGCTGTTTTCGGTCATCGATTGCGTAAATTATATTTCAACAAAAGTGCGTGAGCGATGCATAATGTCCAATCGACTGAACTGTGTCTGCAGCCTCACCTGGAGTGTGCAATACGGTGGCGGCATGAAAAGCTCCAGTGACGACCAACATGATGTAGAAAATCTGCAACAAGAACAAAAAGAGAAACTAAGTTCTACTGCTGCTAAAACATTCCCAAGGTAATATGAGAATTCGAGATCGCGTTTCTCTACTTTTATATTTACCCGCCACATCCGCTGTGTTTTTGCTTTTCATTCTCGGTATAGAGGACTAGGTGACGTTATCTGCACCCGCTCAACTTTAATCGAATGGAAGTAATATACAAATATGTTCTTAATACTGGCACAATTTTTTAACAAATATGGTGACTCGCTGAACCAAGCATTGTGTTACTGCATTTTATAAAAGATAGCGATTGAAGAAGTTGCCGCGGTATTTAATACTATGTAAAACTAGGTTGACACGGAGATAGCGTTAATTCACCACGCACCTGCAAAGAAAAGATATGGCTGTCTTTTGTTTTAACTGTGCCTGCTATTGTGGACAAAACATAAAACAAAACGAATCAAGCAAAGTCACACCACGAAAACGACATTGTAATTTAGAACTTCTCTGGGGGAAAAATAACGGGGAGCGGTATTCTTAATTTCTTATTCTACAGTTTGTGGTGCCTTCTTCAAAACAATTGGTGTATTCATTGTTAGTTTGGCTTTTTCCAGGTTTTTCTTTAACTAGTTATAATTCAGTTACCTTTACCACAAAGTACAAAATCTATACCCGAGCTTATGATTCAAAATGTTACCGGAATATCAATCCATTTTTAATTATCTAACATTTATCTAATGTATATTTCTTTTTCACCACCAGAAGATACAGCTTCTTTTTTATATAATATCCGGAGTTTTTTTTTTTTGTACAAGGACTGCGACATTAGAGTGAGACGAGTCGTAGCGGAAGGCTTCGGAAATTTAGACCATTGGTGTTCTTTAACGTGCAATGACATTGTGCAGTAGACGAACCTGCAGCGATTTGACTTCATCAAAATGTGACCACCATGATTTAGCAGCCGTGCACCATGACCACTGCTCGACCAAGGCGGATTAAGGTTTTTTGAATAATAGATGCTACTCGTTCAAGATTAATTGAATCATTGTGTACAGGAGGTATCAGTAGCACACCAACACAAATTTTTGCGTGTTCCTACGTGTAACTCACTGTACGCAATGAAGTAATTAGCGTGTATATGATGAGTGGTGCTGATGCGTATGCAATGAAAATGAAATTTTAGATGTTCAACAGCAAGTTCTTTGAAGCATTGCGTGCCATATGAATTCGTGATTCCACTAAGAAAATTGCACAATTGCAGAATTTTCACTCGACTTCAAGCTTTAAAATGTTGTGCTATAAAACTGGTAGACATTGACCCGTATGAAATATTTAAGGGAGTCCATGTACATGCCGAAAGATATGTTGAGGCAATAACATTGATAAGTGACTGGTCACATTGCATGTCTATAAAACACGGCGAGTAGCACGATAAGCAAGCTGCGATTATAAGAAGCTTGGCCATTCCGCTCGAATAAATCACGAGCTACATTCACGCAGAGGGCAACGCGATTGAATGGGCAATAGGTCCCCAGGTTTGCACTGAAGGAATCGTAGAGCCATGTCGCTCACTCTAGTGGTTCTTTGTGAGGAGCTACATTCAAAAGTAGGAACGGCAGCTAGTCACGAACTGCCTGCTTGGGCATTCGGTGCTTGGTTTCGATGGCCTGTTCAGTCGATGTGGACTCCGGAAACAATGAGTACTAAGCAGCGTTAGTGGCAATCCATGGGGGGTTGTGCCTCCAGCCCCATAAGGTCGGCACTTACCGCTTCGCTCTGAAGTACGCCATTTTAAACGTTCAATGAAGGCAAGATAGATACAGTAAGCGCATGCTTTTCATGTGACTTTGATCGACCGAGATGGGGTCGTAGATCCGCCTGCGTTTCTCGATATACTATCAGAGAAAAGAGGCTCGCACGGAATTCGTGGCTATGCTTGTAGCAGCATAGCACAAAACCACGACGCGTTTCAACAGCTTCGGGTGTACATGCATCCGTGGCGAACTCTTTGAGTGGACAGACAGAATGCAGAGTTGTGGCATTATTTTTCTATATTGTCGGGCGATGTCTAATCGCATTTGGGAACAAGCCTTTATGGGGTCGCTGGTACGGGAATTGAGGTGGTCCCTACAATGTGTCGATACAGGAGTTAATGCAACGCTGAACTTCCCTTAACACTTGGGAAACAGACCAAGCGGACGCACCCAATTAGAAGCCGGAGAAAGCCGGCGTGAAATGATTGTATTCTTTGTCATGTTTACTTGACACGCCGAAGATACTGACGTACGCTGCACTGTTATACCACGCAGTCGCGCAGATCCAGAACGTGTGGAGGTAATTGGAGTGGGTGATATAAAAAGCCACACGAGAGTTATACTTTTCTTTTACTTTAAACTGCAAAAATGTCGTGACTGACAGACGCTAAGTAAGGCCAAGTAAGACGTTGCGAGATTTTGGCAGAACTTCAGGGACATTGAGGGCAGCAATTATTATTATTATTATTATTATTATTATTATTATTATTATTATTATTATTATTATTATTATTATTATTATTATTATTATTATTATTATTATTATTATTTTATTGCCCCCCTCACTTCAAAACCTTTGTTAATCGAATGTGTTGAAGCGGCTTTGCGATCGGCCCACCTTTGACCAAATGACGATGTCATGTGACGTCAAAGAGACGTCACGACGACGTCACAAGTTCTGTCGACTTTTATTACGTCATCATTTGTCATCATCATTTATTACGTCATCATTTTTATACGTCATTATTTGTGTCTGGTGAGGTACCTACGGCTTTCTCCTTATTTACTGTTGGCGAGTGTTTTCACACTCTCGTGGAAGACAACCGCTAGCATGATCAAAATCCAAGTTGCAATTTTACGAGCATCTCACGCTTTAGAGCACTCCAACGTTCTTTCCAAGTCTGTGCGGATCCTTATCGGGATTGGTGGTTGCGTCGCGCTTGGTCGTTCCGCAAAACGCTTCGCGTGTAGTGCACAAGTTGGCTTCTCTGCGTAGAAGCGTTTGTTGCAAATATGCACGCTTTACAGGCACACTGCTGCACCGATGGGCGCTCGCAATGCTGATGCATCTTGCACACCAAATGTACCACATTGCGAAAATATTACCAGATTTGACGCAACCCTGCCTCGGGACGTTGTAGTTAAACTGTGTAAAGCAATTAATCGGTAAAAGATGTCACTGATTGAAAACGCCTGAACGGAAAATTTCACACGCTGATCTATCTATCTATATATTTATCTATCTATCTATCTGCTGCAAGCCATCTCCTTATTCACCGTGTTCTGGTCGTCTCCATCGTGTAAGTTGTTGTTGTTGTTGTTGTTGTTGTTGTTGTTGTTGTTGTTGTTGTTGTTGTTGTTGTTGTTGTTGTTGTTGTTGTTGTTGTTGTTGTTGTTGTTGTTGTTGTTGTTGTTGTTGTTGTTCGTGGTGGTGGTGGTGGGGGTGGCTGCGGTGGCGGTAGTGGTTGGTGGCAGTGGTAGTGTTAATGGCCATTGTAAGGCATAGAATCCTCATTATATCTCTGCTACTGCAGCAATGAACGCGAAGCATTTTTTGTTGTTGTTTTTTAGCAGACGGAAGCCATTTCCATTTCTAGGAAACAGAACGTAAGCCTTAATCAAAAAGCCGCTTTTTTACCAATAATCGCTACTTGCAAACGTAACGCTGCCAGTTTAAAAAGCTCGAGTTACATTAACGCATCGACAATGACATACATTTGAATAACGCCTTGTTTCTACAAATTATCGCTATATGCAAACCTAACAACCCCAATTTTTAGGAGGCTCAAGTAAAAGCAACACCTCTTCTGAGAGCCCCACTTTACATATGCGGACCAGCAGCTGTTACTTTAAATGGACCGCTCATTCGTTGTGCGTACAGAAATTAAGCACGAAGCTCTCACTTAACTAATAAATTTCCTCGGCTCTACTTCAGCAAAAAAGAAAGAAAGGAACGACACGTTTCCTATGGAAGCTGTCAGCTTTTGTCTCTGCAGTTGATTTCTTTTCCAGGTCTTCATTCTCCATCAAAGCGTCTACGACGTGCTTAAGCACAAACTGAGTTCACAACACTGAGGCCAGCCTGCTCTGAGTGAGCAAGGACAGAAACTAATTTGCGGTCCCCCGCAAAAACGGCACAGTCCATTCAAAGCCACCGAACCGCTTCCGGTCTATATTGAGTAATGACCGCTCGTGGGACCAGGCCTGCGTATTTGGTGCGCGACAAATCATTTTGACCCACAACGCCGACGGCTCTCTTTTTTCTTGCCCTTCTCCTTTTTGATAAGAGCTCGTTGAACTTGCGAGCGTTTTGCAGCCACGAAAAAAGCCCTCCAATCTTTTCCGAACCTTCCGGAACAAAGACGTACAGGACGTTGATCGATGCCGGGCTTCCATCGCGCTTGAGCGGTCGTTTTCTTAAAAGAGAGTGCCGGCAGAATTAAGGGTGGACTCATTGCTTAACTTCATACGCTTTTGTATGACACTGTTATTGGTCAATATGTGAAACGCCTTTTTTTTTCATGCTGCAGGACACAAATACATTTACAGGATACTATTTTAAAAAAACGACGCGTATTCATGTCTACCTAACAGAGGTCACCTAAACTGAACCTTCGGAAGAAGGGGAAAAAAAGGGGGGGGGGGCTGGTAGCGGAAACGTGTTTAGTGCGGTATTCTGTCCTGAACGGCACTCTTAATAAACACGCTCGGTGTACAGCGGGTCGGAAGTGTCTGTGCAGGTTTGCACGCCTCCAGAAGCGCAGAGGTGCCTTTGTGGCCTTGTGTATTACGCACTCACGAGGCCGGAATTCCAAACCCTTCTTTTAAGACCATGTCACCTAATAAGGGCGTAATGCTGTCTGAAGAGAAGAACTCTCTGCAGACTCCAAGAGTGAAGTTCTGCTGTGATGTTCAGCGCGTACAATAGATCTCCCATTACTTCATGAGGTTTAGCGTCGTATTTTTAAAGCAAAAAAAGTGGCCGCCCATATAGACAGGATATTATAGACCATATCCGAGGAAACTCAGTTTTCGTTTAAAGTCACTTATTATTTTTTGTGTTAGTTCGCTACGCCGCTGCGATAGATCCTATGTTTCCTTACAATGCTGAACTGAGTAATGCTATTACGTTCTAGCATTCATACTTTTTTTACAGCGAAGATATACACAGTTCGGTCGGCCATCCATTCCTTCAGGCACATTCTGTTGAAGCATCTTGAAGCATTATAGTAGAACACAGGCGCCCTCTATGGAATAGAAAAAGAAAGTAATGTATTCCTGTGGGAAAAAAAATTTTATCATTGCTCAGATTTGAACCCAGGCGCTTTATATTTAGAACACAAGTGGCATGTTGTACACAACCTTGGTAACAAAATGCGGTTATATCTTAACCCCATAAACTTCCTAAGACCTTCGTATTGCAATAGGATAGTTATGTTGACCCTGAAAACTGTCTTTTTAGCAATGCACTTGTGTTTAAAGTAAAGTCCACCTAAAAAAAATAAGCATAGACAATATTTGTGCTCATTATGGGTTGAGGTGACGTTCATTGATAACCTCAATGGCGTCGATGGGTCACGAGAGGCTTTGCTCTGCGTAGATATTTGAACGCTGATGGCAACGTTCACCAATATCTGGCGTTTCGTATCAAACGAGTCTCCTTCCTGTGAACTTTGCGCCCTGCGAAAAAACAGCCCCAATTTCGCCGAATAAGGACTGACGCAGGTATCTGGAAACCGTCCGCTTCCATCGTCTACAATTCTAACTAGAAGATTCTGCTAACACACACACACGCACACACACACACACACACACACACACACATATATATATATATATATATATATATATATATATATATATATATATATATATATATATATATATATATATATATATATATATATATATATATATATATATATATATATAGTGGAAGTAATAATGCAATGGGCCAGTTAGTCTTCGTGAAAGTATGGGATATGGCACAACGGGAGCGTTGTCAACAAGGATAAATATATTTATTTCCCAACAGTTTCGGGAGGGGTCCTCCCTTCATCCCCTGATGAAGGGAGGACCCCTCCCGAAACTGTTGGGAAATAAATAGATTTATCCTTGTTGACAACGCTCCCGTTGTGCCATATCTCATACCTTCATATATATATATATATATATATATATATATATATATATATATATATATATATATATATATATATATATATAGTTTCGGGAGGGGTCCTCCCTTCATCCCCTGATGAAGGGAGGACCCCTCCCGAAACTGTTGGGAAATAAATAGATTTATCCTTGTTGACAACGCTCCCGTTGTGCCATATCTCATACCTTCATATATATATATATATATATATATATATATATATATATATATATATATATATATATAGTTCAGTAGATCCTCCGTGAGTGGTCACAACGTTGTTTATTTCGACGTTTCGGCCTAGAGTCTGGCCTTCATCAGGATTAAAGATACAGTTTGTTGGTGCTCAGCTTTATACAATCTCAAATCGGAGGGCAAGGAAAGAGGAAAAAAAGACAGAAAAGAAAAAAAGAAAAAAAGAAAAAAAGAAAAAAAAGAAAGAAAGAAAAAGAAAAGAAAAAGAAGAAAAAAAGAGAAGAGAAAAATATTATACGGTGGACGCCCCTCGGGTGCCCCCTTCCACTCTTCCCTCCACTTCCCCCTTCATCTCTCTCCCCCTTCACCCCTTCACCTTTCTGATGTCAGCGGTCTGTGTATGTTTCCGTTCACTAATGCATTCCTCCCGATCAGACGGCCCCTCCTGGCACTGGCGGTTCGGTGTGGGGCAAAAAAAGAGCTTTTCAGGAAGTCCTAAGCCTTTAACTACTCGGGGTCCCGTAAACAATTCGTCGTAGAAGAAGGGGTGCCGCGTATTGTGGCAGAGGCTGGTAAGCGGGCATTTTAGGAAGTTCTAAGCCTTTAACTACTCCGCGCCCTGTCAACATTTTGTCGTAAAAAGAGGGGTGCCCCGTATTGCGGTAGGTTGTGCAAGCGGGTGCAATGCGAATTCCTTGCCCGCTTCTGGATTACGCGTGTAGTGGGGGCCTCCCGGCTGTGCACAGGGTTGCTGTTGGGCATGTCATGCATGGCACAATTGATTGGGTAGTAAAATAAAACAGAAAGCAGACGACAGCTGCACTTAGGAAGAGTAGTTACACTTGGAATTGTTTTGGGTTCTCCAGTGCAGTGCCGTGAACTCAGTTACTATTTTCATTGTTGCCGTTATTGTTTTCTAATGCTTTAATTGCTGCAAGTGTACCAGGATTCTCATTTATTCCTCTATCGAGAGTGTTAAATCGGTGGATAAGGTATGACTCTCGTTGTTCACGTTCTCGATTTGATTTAAATCCCGTCTCTAAGAGCGTTACTGATAGTTTGTCGAATGCATGGTCGGGAAGATTGAGATGTTTTGATAGAGGTAGACTTGGGGCTGATTTCGCATGGGCTCTGTGATTATTGAAGCGAATCGTAAATGGTGTTTCTGTTTGTCCGATGTACTGCATACCACACACGTTGCATTCGAGTAGGTATACCACATTAGAGGAATCGCATGTTAGGGTTCCTCGTATGTTAATCGAAAACTTGGATTGCGTGCTGGTTGCTTTGTCTGTTTCTCGCATCGCCTTACATACAAGACATCGTGGCTTTAAACAAGGGTGGCATGAATTATTGGGGGGTGATGTGTTAATTTGGGAGTGGACAAGGGTGTCTTTGAGGTTACGTGGTCGTCGGTAAACGACGCCTGAAGCGGATGGGAATGCGCGTTTCAGACGTTCACTTTGTTCCAGAATGTTGTAATGTCGTTTAAGGATTTTGTTTACATTGGGGAAGTTTGGGCTGTAAGTCAAGCAAAGGTTTGTTCGTTGTGGGTCTTCTCGTGGTGGTCGCTTCATAAATAAGTCTTCACGCTTTAGTTTTCTCGCTTTTTGAACAGCGTCATTAATTACATGTGGGGGGTATTTTTGTTTCTCGAGCATAAGTTTTAGCCTCTGTGAGCTCGTGTCAAAATCAGTGTCTCTAGAGCAGATTCGCTTAAACCGGTGAGCCTGACTGTATGGAATACTGTTTTTACAGTGGCGTGGGTGATCGCTTTGGTAATGAAGGTATTGTTGTCGAT
Organism: Rhipicephalus microplus; assembly: GCF_043290135.1. Classification (NCBI taxonomy): domain Eukaryota; kingdom Metazoa; phylum Arthropoda; class Arachnida; order Ixodida; family Ixodidae; genus Rhipicephalus; species Rhipicephalus microplus. The sequence goes on along the minus strand of NC_134701.1, from coordinate 268,631,972 downwards.
CCGTTGGTTTGCGATATAGGGTTGTAGAGAGCTTCTCTTTTTCTATCGTTATGGTAACATCAAGAAAATTTACGGTAACTTGCGAATATGTGTGTGTGAAGTGTATGTTCGGATGTACAGCATTGTAAGTGTCGATAAAGCTGAGAAGTTCGTCCTCGCTGTGGGTCCAAATAAGAAAGATGTCGTCTATGTATCTTCTGTATAACATTTGTTTCAAGGAACTTTGTGCAAGAAATTCAGATTCTAGCTTTCCCATAAATATGTTGGCATAATTAGGTGCCATTTTGGTGCCCATAGCGGTCCCGCTGATTTGTCGAAAATACTCTTGGTTAAACTCGAATGAATTTAATTCGAGGACCATCCTCGTCAAAGTTGCAATGGCAGAGAAATCTGGGGTGTTAGATTGTCTATGGTTTGTGTACATGTTTTGTGATGCAGCTATGCCGTCATCGTGAGGAATATTTGTATATAATGAAGAGACATCAAGAGTAACCAAGTACGAGTTTTTCGGCACACAGATACCTGCAATGTCTCGAAGAAAATGTGTGGTGTCTTTTATGTACGACGCGAGGGTGCATGGAATGTGGCTTATTAGTTTGTCCACGTACCCTGATATGGGTTCAGTTATTGTACCGATGCCTGATATGATTGGTCGACCTGGGTTACCGGGTTTATGAATTTTTGGGAGGATGTAGAAGCGACCTGGACGAGGGTATGCTGCTTGCATCAGTTTGTGGTCAGTGCTGGCTATCTTTTCTGCATCCAACAGTTTCTTTAGTTCTGTTGATACGATACGTTTGTATTCGTCGTTCGGATCACCTGGGAGGCGTTCGTAAAATCTTGAGTCGTCTAGTTGGCGGTATGCTTCTTGTAAGTAGTTGGTTGTATTGAGGACTACAATTGCTCCTCCTTTGTCAGCGGGTTTTATTGTTATGTCTGTGCTAGATGCCAAATTTTTCATACTTATTTTTTCAGATTTTGTCAAGATTTCTCGGTTTCCTTTCTGTCTGTGGTATTCGTGTACTATATCTTTCCGTACTGCAGTGATATGAAGGTCCAAGCACTTGTCTCGATTGCTGTTCGGTGTCCAATCATTTGATTTACGACGGTGAATTGTTTCGTGGTTATAAGGCCTGTCCAAGAAATATTCGCGCAACCTTAAGCTTCGAGCGAAGTTGTCGAGGTCTCGGAGCAAGTAGAATTCATCAAAAAATTTTGTGGTCGGGCAGAAGTTTAGTCCCTTAGGTAGCAGTTTTTCTTCGTCAGGTGACAAGCTCGTGTCCGATAAGTTTACAACCACAGTGTCACAGGGTGTGTTCCTAGATGGGTGCTCGTTTGTACCATTAGTGATTTCCTGGGTGGTGGTGTTGTAGTGATAAGGAACTATATCAGGGAACGCGGGTTTGGGCACATGGTCTCTTTTGAGTTTATGAATTTTTGTGGTCATGATGGCTTGGTATTTATTCTGTTCAAATTCTGTTAATCGCGTGATTTCTTCGTTCGATAAAGTGTTGTGGCGGAAAATGGTGTTGGTCATAGCGACCAGTTTCTTTACCTGCTTATCACTGTGATTAAGAGCGATTTCTGTTAATTTAAGAGATGCCTCAAGGAGGACGTTTTTCCATGTTATTTGGTCGTGTTCATCTAGATTTGTAGCGGCTGGTGTGAGGGAGAGTGTCATACCTTTGGGGGCTATTCTAGCACGAAGGTACACTTGCAATGTTGATTTATGCATTTCATGTCTAATTCGTTTGTCAGCAAGTTTTCGTACTTTAAGGAAAGTGGCACTGCAACTGGGAAGCGATGAGCTGGACTTACATTTCAGAAGTCAATCTTCTTTTGGGTGCGGCGATGGCACTGATTAGGTGCGCAGGTTGTAGTTATGTCCGGCAGGCCTTCGTCGTTGTGGGGAGGATTTCGGCGTTGGGCTCCCGGCGAATGTGTTCGTTGGCAGTTCCGGGATCCGCATTAGGGGGACGCGGTTTCGTAGTTCAGCAGGCTTCCCTTTGAGGAGTGGTGCAGTGGTGCTGTCGTGTAGTGCTTTTGGTCTCGACATCCGCAATGGAGGGACGCGTGTTGGCTGTTCTGCAGGCTTCCCCCCTAGTAGTGGTGCGCTGTTGATGATGGTGAGGGGGTGCTTGTGGCTCGTGGGAGTCACAGTTTCGCTGATCGTCGGGAACTCATCTGTGATGTTGGGTGGGTGTGGGGCTCCTGGTGTATGTTGATATGCAGAAGTCTTCTCGTGGGTGTCTTGTGTTGAACGTATATTCACGGGAGCTGCTGGTTGAGTCGACCACCCCGTGGTAGCTTCGAAATCTCCACGACCGAGTGCTTTCTTGAGGGTTTCGGCAATCAAAGCGACACCCATAAAACTCGGATGAAGCCCATCCGCAGCAAGAAAGCGTCTTGGTGGCAACTGCTTGAATTGGTAGTCAATGTATGGCACCTTGCTGGGTCTTCGGCAGTAGGCCTTGACTGTCTCGTTGAATTGACGAGCGTCCCGGTTGAAGCGGTGCACGAATATATATATATATATATATATATATATATATATATATATATATATATATATATATATATATATATATATATATATATATATATATATATATATGCGTACAGTAAACAATTAGCGCTCATATTCTTACATATATATATATATATATATATATATATATATATATATATATATATATATGTGTGTATATATATATATGCGTACAGTAAACAATTAGCGCTCATATTCTTACATACCACGACAAATGTCAGGGATGCTCCTTATCGCATGCATTGTTTTAGCTCCGTGTGTTTGCACATATAACAGAAAGTGAGGCAGACTAATTGTGTATTTCGATACATAAAAAAGAAATTAGTTCTGTTCTGTTCTGTTCTGTTTTACCTGTTTTGCTGTGGAGAGGTTGAGGTGCCTATTGCCACGGCTACTCCATATCACAAAGTTTTCAGCGAAAAATAAAAGAATAATACAGAATGGTACCCAAAAATTAACAATACGGAAAAGAAAAAAACATAATAGCACACTGAAACCAGTTCAAATATCATGCCAATACACAGTTGTCTTCGCGCAGTTCACACAGTCATAAACTACTTACGCGCACACCTTACTAATCTAATGTCAGTATATACATGACCACATTTTATATAATACCCATCTCTGGCTGTCTGTCATAGGCGCTTGTCCAGTCCGGTCTCCACTAAAAAGTCTGTCAGGAAGATTATTGCCTTTTTCTGGAGATGCATCTCAGGCCATGATCCAAGTAGTTTCTTTATTGTGAGGGGCCGTCTGTCCAAACTTGCTAATTTGTTCTTTAATTTTTCTCTTTCATTCGCGTATTTAACGCACTCCAAAAGAATATGGCGAACATTCTCTTCTGCATGACCACAATGGCATTCCGGTGAGTTGGATCGATGTATCTTGTGCAGGATGCTCTTTGTGTATGCTACTTCCAATCTAAGTCGGTGGATCAATGTCTCTAGGTGTCGTGGGAGGTCTGTCTATGGAAAAATTTCTGTGTGGATCAACTTCATAAAGTACCGTTTCCTTTGATTTAGGGCTCTCAAACCACTTCTCCATCGAACAATGGTTAGCTCCTTGTGATATAAAATGTCGAATATCGGCCCCAGACATAGGGATTGCACAATCCCGTCCTTCCTTCAATGCATTCTTCGCGACGCTATCAGCATCTTCATTTCCCTTTATTCCAATGTGGCTGGGTATTCATTGGAATACGATGTTGTGACCCTGCGATGAGGCATATTCCATAGTTTCTGCAATACGTTGTGCTATTTCACCATTTTTGTAAAATGATCTCACATTTCTGATTAGCTGAAGAGCAGGTTTGCTATCAGTGCATATCACCCATTTTCGTGGCTCAGGATTCTCGCAGATAAGCTTAACTGCTTCAAAGATAGCCACCAATTCTGCTGTCGTCGATGAAGATTTGTGCGATAATTTGTACACCTTCTTTTTCTGAATTTCGAGTATAAAGACCGCACAGGCTGACGCTTCTTCTGTGCATGATCCGTCGGTATATATCTTCGTTTTTTCATTATGCATTACATGAAGCTGATGAAGTACCAACTGTGCCGCTACTAGAGGTGCCATGTCTGCTTTCTTCTCTATGCAGTCTATTTCACGGATAACGTTGAGAAGTGGCAGCATCCAAGGTGGTTTTGAACGTTTCCATTGTTTAAATTCTGGTACTTCTGCTTGAAATGATGATATAGTACTCTGTAGTCTCGTTGCCGTCCTTTGTGTTAGTGCACCAGATAAAAAATGACTTTCATGTTGCGTGAAAATTCTAAATAAATTTCGAGATGTTTCTTTAGTTCGGAGTACTGCCAAAGGTGGCTCTCGAGCCTCCGCATACACTAAAGCACTTGAAGTTGACCGTGGTAAACCCAGACATACCCTCAAGCTCCTTGCCAATAACAAGTGAAGTCTCCTTTCGGTGGAGGCTGGAAGTCCGTGCAGCAAAGGCAGTGAGTAAGTAACGATGGGGCGTATCCAGGCAACATGTAGGGCTAATAACGACTCTGTAGTACCACCCCATTTGGCCCCGCAGAGATGCCGGAGGATTCGAATGGCCTGATTCACTTTTTGTTCCAGGGACTGGACATGAAGCGACCATGTTAGTCTCCTGTCTAAAATTGCTCCCAAGAATTTATGAGTTTTGACCATTTGAATAGGCTGATTTTGCAGAATAATCTGGAAATTTCCAGGTCTTTTTAATGTACATGGAAGTATGGCTGTTTTAGCTAGACTCAGTGCCATACCTCTTTTTTTTAGAAAACGGTCTACACAATCCAATCCTTGTTGTAGAGTTTGTTGTACATCCAAAAACGATGGACCAGACGTCCATATACTTATATCATCAGCATATACTGAACATCTGATGTTAGGTGGAAGATTATACGGGAGCTGCGCCATGACTGCATTAAAGAGAGTAGGGCTTAGCACGCTGCCCTGTGGCACTCCTTGGTTGATGACATGTTCTGACGTTGGGCCCTCCTGCGTAACTACAAAAATTTTCCGGTGCTTCAGGAAGTCAGCGATTCAACGCAGTATCTTGCCCTTGAATCCCTGTAACGCCAGGCTTTCCAGAACGTGAACGTGACTCACTGTGTCGTATGCTCGGTGGACATCAAGGAATACAGCGACAGTGATGTTTCCTTGGGTTCGTTGGTTTTCCACATCTGTGACCAAATTCAGAATGCAGTCCATTGTGCATCTACCTCTTCTGAAGCCGGCTATGCTTTCTGGCAGTAGTTTTTTCATGTCTTGCCACCATAAAATTCATTCATTGATCATTTTTTCTCTCACTTTTGAAAACAACTTGTCAAACTAACTGGCCTAAACGAATCCAACTGCATAGGGCTCTTCCCTGGCTTTAGCAACGGTACTACTTTTGATATCTTCCAACTTTTCGGAACTTTTTCTTCTTGCCAACTTTTATTATAGATGTCCAACAGGTGTAATTTTCCTTTCTTGCACAAATTAGCAAGAGCAGCGTATGTAACTTCATCTGTTCTAGTGAACTTGTTCGTTTTACTGAAGACCGCACAGATTGGAGCTCCTCTGGTGTGAAGCTGTCATCCAGATCTGATGAACTGATCGCAGAGAACTTTGTTACAACCGCCGAAGCTGATTCTGCTGAGGATTTATATTCGCTAGTTGGGGCGGTCTCTCCATTTCTCAGTATAAGATCGCAAAATTCTTCGGCAATCACACGTTCGCTAACTCCTCGAGACAGCGCTAGAGCCTGTAGTGGTCTCGAGTGGACTACTGGCTGTCGGAGGGCGCGTACCATGTTCCACAGTTGAGGCGCCGAGGTAAATGGAGAAAGTGAGGCACATAAATTTTGCCACCTTTTGGTTGAAAGCTTCTGCAGTTGGTTATGCATTGCAGAATGTACTTTCTGTGCAACCTTGAAATCTTCTAAATTACCCGACCTGCGATATCTTCTTTCAGATCGGCGTCGTGTTGCCCGAAGCCTCTCATACTCGGCGTCAACACCCGAATACCCATCTGGAATGGGTATTGCACGAGTTGCTTTTGTTAGAAAATTTTTTTATCTTCGATGCATACGTTTCTGCGTCAGAACAAGGTTCAAGATTTTGTCTCTGTAGTTCTCGAAAGATTGCCCAATTTGTAATTCTTGTTGTGCGGTTATTTCTCGTTTTCTTCAACTTGGGGTGATATATAAATACTGGCAAGTGGTCACCTTCTCTTGTATCAGCGTCTGCAGTCCAGTCTGTTCCAGCCGCTAATTCAGAGGAGCACACAGTGATGTCTAGTACGCTGCAGTAGTTGTGCCCCCGTAGAAACGGAGAACCATCATTTAGTATAGTGTAACCATGGTCTTCACATATTTTTACTATAGCAGATCCCCTTACACTACAACGCTCACTACCCCACAATTCATGGTGCGGGTTAGTATCACCACATATAATTATGGGATCATGGTCAGATCTACACACTGCAGCCAACTCTGCGTATGAAACGTTTGCTTGAGGGTGCACGTAAACACTAACGACAGTTACAGTAACGTTACCAAACTTCACCTTGCATCTAACAAATTCCGGCACATCTGTTTTTGAAGTAGCCACAAGTGTCGACGGAATATCGCATCTCACACATAACATGACTCTGCTTTTTGCAGCAGGACGTTCTGCTTGGTAAACCACGTAATTGGACAAGCGAAAGTTAGTGGATACTCTTGTTTCGGAAATACACAAAATCTGAAACCCGTGCTAAGCGACAAATGTCCGAAAATCTCCACTCTTATTCTGCAAACCATTGCAGTTCCACTGGAATCTTGCACTTCTTTTGTACCAGTTAGATAGTCCGGTAGCCATGATTACGACAAGAGAAGATGCTCAACATCTCGCAGCAATTTCACTTCTGGTAAAGAACCTACTTGTGGCAGGGATCGTAGAATTGCTTTAAGAGCCGCAAAGATTATTGGCAAAATGACTTGCTCGTTTCCGGCTGTCTCCGCCGAGATCGCATTTCTTGAAGAAGTTTCTCTCAGCAAGCTGCTGTGTTCCTTCCCTTTGGTAGTCAGTGGCTCCTTGGCTGTGTCTGGCCCGGCAGAAAGTTTCACTTAAGCATGTTCCTGGGCCCGGACTTCTTTGCCAACGTGATGTTTTGGTGCTGAGCGCTTCAATACTTCCGAGTAAGAGTCGTGGCGCCACTGTTTTGCATTTCTTTGTGCCGCAGGAACATCTTCGACTATATCCGCATTGGGTGCTGGACCTCTTTGTATCTTATGGTACCCTTTTACAATTCTCTCTCTTTGTGCCGCTGATGCCAAACGGTTTCGAGAGCAGCCTGAAAACGACGCCAGATGTGGTCCAGCACAGCTGGCACACTTAGGTTGACGCTTCGAGGTGCATTCTTTGTAATCATGTGCACCCGCACATACCTTGCATCTCTTGGTTCCCCTGCAAGTCTTAGCCTTATGCCCATATCTCTGGCAGTTGTAACACCTTACCTCCAGCTCAATGTGTTCCTCGACAGTGTGAACCGTAAAGCCGAGAGCAACTCTTTTTGGCAATGGCATGTCATGTCTAAACTGGAGTATTACATTACGTATGGACTGCATTGTGGCACTTCCATCTTCATTTCTTGCCCATCTCTTTTGTCGTGTGACTGAGATTACTCCAGCATCTTTAAGATATTCCAGTAGGTCATAATCACTGTATTCGAGTGGAACATCTCTTATCTCTGCTAGGGTCTTCATGTAAGACTGAGGTATCAACACATGTACAGGCAATCCAGCCAGACTCTTGGTCAGCAGCAATTTGTTTGCCGAGTACGAAGACCGTACTCCAACACAAAAACTTCCGTCTCTGTTGATTCTTGATGATGTCACTTTCTCATTGATAGCAGAGATTATCTCAGATGCCATGCGATTGGGATTCCCCTTCCAGAAGGAGTCCTCGGCAGTGATTGGTCTGAACACCACCGGTATCCCCGTAGCTCGGTTTTTGTGATGGATGACCACCGTGTAAGCTCCCTCGTCTTCCTTGGGTGCTTCTGTATCCATCTGTGTCATGTCATTAAGGGAGTACGTCGATGTGGCGTCATCGTTGTCAACCTCTTCTCCCTCCTCTGTACGCCTCTTCTTACACTGTGAGGCCTCGCTGTTTTTGTATGGGACGTCGATATTGTTGCTGAGCCTGCAGCAACTTGAAGTCGAGCGGGATAGATAAGTGGTGCTCTGCTTGGCGCTAGCGGCATCTCGTTGTCCCCCATACCCGGACTTTGCCAGGTATGAGGCACGGGCCCGCTAAGGGGCAATTCTGATCGCGATGCGTAGTGAAAATCCTACTCACCGATGTTTAGCTGCCACTCTGGAGACAGTCCACCCACCGCACACACCGTAAAAAGACCCCGAACTCAATATAATTACTGAATTAAGAAATTAGTGCAGCTCACACTAAGATGCGCGAGGCTTGGTCGCAGCGAAGCCGTTGAGAACCTATCCGGTTACAGAGAAGCTAGGCTTTTGCCATCTCACCTCTCTCGTTTCCACCCGTTGCAATACTATACTACACAGACCTAGGCTTGCATGTTTTTGTGTTTCTTGTGTCTCTTTCTCTTCTACCTTCCTCTTTTCGCCAATTCTTTCGCTGTCTTTCTCCTTTTTTCTCTATTTTTTTCTTTCTATGCACTCCTTTATCTACCTCACTCTGTCTCAAGTCATTTTGTCCTCTTATATCTTTTTTCTCTTGCGTTCATTGTGGACCCAATAAAGTTGTTTCACTCACTCACTCTTTTTTTCTTTCTTTCAATCTTCTTTTTTCTCTGTCTCTGTGCTTGCCGCAGGCCGGTTCATTCCTGTCTCGTGGCACGTTCAGTCGCTTTGCTGAAGGCATAAAACCAGGATGTCCTAGCTGTGGGACCGACAATTGCTCACTCACCCACATTCTCTGGCAGTGCACGGCGTTACGTAGCGCAATGTTCAACGCAGAGCAGGGCTCGGAGAGGGCCTTTAAAAGAAGATCCGAGCTCTAAGACCAGCTCTCGGCAGTTTCGGCAGTTCGAAGGAGGCCTCCGAACGGGCAGAGGGTCATGGTCTTCCGACACCGGCGTGGGCGTGGCCAGCAACTGCAGCGGACACCTCTTCGGGGGGTGTCTGACCAAGGTTCTCCAAGTCCAAATAAAGTTTATTTCGCCTTCTGAGCTCCCTCTCTCCTTCTCGATTTTCTCCTCCTCACCTCCACTCTGCCATCCCACCCCCGCACTATGCTGGGACAATTATCGTGCACTCCTCCTTTATTTAGCTACGGTTTCCTTCCAAGATTCCTGTTTGTTTTAACTTTTATTTTTTTCTCAGTCGCACTATAATATATATCACTCACACTATACACTATCATATCACTCACACTATAATATATATCACTCACACTATACACTATAATATCACTCAAAATATAATATATATCACTCATACTACACACTATATTATCACTCGCACTATAATATATATCACTCACACTATACACTATAATATCACTCACACTATAATATATGCTACGCTCTTAGTGCCTGGATATACGAGTGGTTACGACACTTGCCTTCAGATCGTGGAAACACTTGTATCTCACCTCGCCATGAAATGTTTTTCGCAAAAAAAGAAATGTTATCTTTTTCTGTCTTTCCAGGTTTTGCTTTATCTCTCTGTGTTCACGTATCAGAGTTATCGCATATCACGTGAGAGAAATCGGTGCCCATGTTATGGGAGCAAAGCAGGAAGAAAGGTATCAATAGAGCCCTGGCTCATTCACGATGATGGTCATTTATTATCTGCGACCCACTGAAAAACCTCAAGCATAACACCTGTGCTTGAAACATGGAATGTCCCACTGGACATTCAAGAACAGTACTCCGACTTTATATTCCTTCGTCCATAGTGAATTCATTATTGCGAAATTAGTAATCAAGTGTTAAAAACATTTTTTTTTAGTTTAAATTGATTATGCGCTTCACTTTGGTGTCTTTTTAAACTCAAGAGCCTTGAAGAATGGCGCAAATTTCTAAACTTGAGAAGACCAGTTTTAAGGTAACGTGAAAGGAAATAAGCCTCCACAATGAATACTCAGTATATCAGACTGATTGTGCAAGACGGGTTGTGAGTTAGCTTTAGTTTTTATTTTGCTTTGCGAATCAGTTCGAAGTGAACCTTTATCGGGGACCAAAGCCACCGCTTCTTTTTTTATTAAATAAACTTCAGTACCAACTCTATTGTAAGTGCCCAGCGCGGATTTTAAGCTTTGAATTCAATCCTAGAAGCTAGTAGCGTGTTTCCAGGCTACCTGAAAGTATTTCGAAATTGCCAGTTCTACGAATTCCTGGGGGCAACGGTTACGTCGTCTAAAGTATTGCGTAGCTTCGCAAAGGTATCACGTTGGAGCAGACAATTGATGGGCGTCACTATAGGGCGGGAGCAAGCACTATTCTGAAAAGTTCGAATGGGATGAAATAAACCGTCACCCCTCTCGTCTCATGTGCTCACAATTTATGAACAAGGCTTCTGTAGGGGCCCCGAGACGTTCGGTAATGAACTCCCAAGTCATATTAGATGGTGTCCCGACTCGCTGAGTTCGCAGTGTATGCACTTAAGAAGACTATTAAAAAAAAGAATTCGCGTAGTTTTTTTTTTTTGCGTTCGCCTAAGTTGACTCGAAATTGTAAGCCGTCTTTTCTTTTTTTTTCTCAGTCGATGTATCGATGCAAAGCTTGCATGGCCTCCATGATCGGAAGGTATTGCACTGTCCCCGATGGTGGAGGCTACGCAATCTTTGCGCACCTCGCATGGTTTTGCACTGCCTTCGTGACCGGCCCACATTTGATCAAGCGTAAGTGTCATGCGATGGCGTCATAATGTGTCGTCACGGCATGATGATTTCTGAATGCACGATGACGTCACAAATTTCGGCGTTCTGTGACGTCATACGGCGGTGTCGTCACGTGATGAAGACGTCGTCCATCCCTCATGCTGATGCCGCCGACGCGGAGTGTAAGTTTTCAAGTATGATATCTAAGGCTTTCAGCTTAGACCTCGAAAGCGGAAACTGCGTCATACACTCTATGGGATCGCACGCGTTGCCGCTTGAAAAGATGCCGCACAATGCTTGCCGTTGGGGCTTACCGCGAATAGAGTACGCCGCGGTGGTGTAGTGATTGCGGCGCTCGGCTGCGGTCACGAAGGTCGCGAGGTTCACCTCCGTATTCTAGAACGTCCCTTCACTCAACGCTCCACTTTCACTTGAGAAAGCGTATGGGAGCGCCGTCTATAGGCAGGGCAAGTCACAGCATATCAGCGATAATCTGCTGCGATTCTTTAGTAGCGCAGCGTCATTTTCAGCCGAGCAGCGGCGCAGTGCTCAACTCTGTCAAGTGAAGGGTGAAAGTCGAGTCGAGGAGCGTTTGTGAATAGGGTGGTTAATCTCGGCCGTGGTGGTTTCCTTTCGATGTAGGCGACATGCTAAAGGCCCGTGTGCTGAGCGATTCCAGTGCACGTCAACGTACACCGGGTGGTAAACAATTCTGGAGCCCTCCACTACGGCTTGCCTCATAGTCATATCGTGGTCATGGCACGTAAAACCCGATTTCTACGTTAAGAACGTCGTAATGCACTATTCGGGCCCAGGTTCAGGCAATAAAAGTATGAGCTATACCTAGTTGAAGGAAAGGTGCCGGAGCACAACACATTTGCGTAGCATGAACGTAGCACACAGGCTTTCTCATTAAGGTTTATTTGCACTCAGTCTTCCTCTGACAATTGACTTCGAGTACAAATAACGGATAAAATATAAGGATGGTCTTTTTTTTCTTTTCGAGAACTGTTGGCTCCATGGCACCGATTTCTCACTGAATGGTTGCGTCATCGCTCAACCTCACCTTTCGTCTGGCGGCCACTGCATCAATAACGTTTTCTTGGGCGAATTCGCACTTGCTCAGTGGCATGATTTGTAAATGAGCTCTTCGGAATTCCGCAATATGGGGAAGGGTTATGAAAGGGATAACTAACAAGCAACAGTTTGTAGTACGAATCCACAAGCCGTTGATTTCTTTTTGTGGTTTTGGTTTCAAATTGCCCTTTTCATAACGTGATTTCTAGTGCAATACTGCAAAAGCAAGACTAAAGGGCACACAGAAGTAGAAGGAAATACGTAGCACTGTCTTTTATTTCCGTTTGCCTTCTCCTCTCTCTTTTTTATTTTAGCGCTATAAATAATTTCGTTCGTCACATGGTATCTACCGTGCCTGTGTGGAGGAGCTGCGAAACAAATTATTCTGTCACTGCGGCTGAAATTGTGGCCATAGCTTGGTTCAGCTGCGCGAGAGCAGCTTTTTCTCGGGTCTTCTACTTTTCGATACAATGTTTATGGTGAAAATAAAAGTTGATTGAAAGATTTATTTATTTATTTATTTATTTATTTATTTATTTATTTATTTATTTATTTATTTACCCCGTGGCAATAGTTGGTTGCCTCCCATCAGCGACGACGGATATTCGAGCATTTCAGGAAGGCTGGACTGAGAAGAAATGCATTAATGTGTAGTATAACTGTCATACCCTATAGTCACTGTATTAGTGTATTATGCAAAGTGTATCACGTGGCCCCGCTGCGGTGGTCTGGTGGCCAAGGTACTTGGCTGCTGACCCGCAGGTCACGGGATCGAATCCCGGCTGCGGCGGCTGATTTTTCGATGGAGGCGGCAATGTTGTAGGCCCATGTGCTCAGATTTGGGTGCACGTTAAAGAGCCCCAGGTGGTCGAAAGTTCTGCAGCCTTCCACTACGGCGTCTCTCATAATCATATGGTGGTTTTGGGACGTTAAACCCCACATATCAATCAAGTGTATTATGTTCCTTGCTATATGTATCCCTACTGCACTAAGGGGGTGAGGTCTCTCTTAAGCCACGTTTGTGCGGCTTTTTTCCCTCACCCACCTTCATTTACTACTATGTTGAACATGTGTGTAAATGGAAAACAATGAATCAAATCAAAATCAATCCTAGTCTGGTGAGAGACTATTTCCCACAACCGAAAGAGCCAATCGGAACAAGACGACGTTGTGCTCGAGAGAGACGCTTGTGAAGCTCGCGAGCTGGGCCAGCTCAGTAATTCATGAAAACTATCCGGTTCTTGGCCAATCCCCCGGCGTGAGTGTGCGCCACATCTCCAAGGAGCTTGACTTAACTTGTCTCTCGGCTGAAAGAACGCGGCCAGCCAGAGCGCTGGACGTTCGGCCCGAGAGACCACAAGGACCAAGCCAGGACGAGCTTGGTGTGTTCTGAAAATCAGCAAGCGTTACGGGCCGGACCTATAGGAGCTGTTCCTGTGGGGCTCGAGCGTGCGGGCCAGGAGCCGAGATCGTGGCCTCGGTGCCGCGTCCCAGGGTTTCCTGCACAACCCGAGCTAAAACCGTGGCCGTTGTGCCACGTCCGAGTGAGCCGTCACCGGCGTGGACCTGTGCGTTCCGCGACGAGCAGGTCTTCGTCTACTCGTGCACCTGCGCACGACTTCATCACTGCAGCTGTTTGCTTCGTGCAGACACCATCGTTACCTCTCTGTGGTACCGCGAGTGACTCGCGACTGACCTATACGTCAGGACGCACCGTTCCTCTTGCGTGTGGGTTAAGGACTCCAGATTAGGACTTTGTTCAGTGAGACAGCGTGTATGTGTAATTGTGTGTCAAGTCGATAACTGTGTTTCTTATTCGTGATTTGGTTATCCTGCATCTGAGGGCTCAAAAAAACCATACCCACACACTTCTGCGTACTCTTTTGGCGCCACCTTCTTTGGTATGTAATCATACTCAACGGAGTGACTGTTGGGACTACCCTTCTACATCCATTAGTAAAAAATGTATGGTTTCCTAGAGGCAGTACGATTGGAACACCGTACTTCCGTCATTGGAGGCAGACGTTCAACTATTTATCAACCAAATTGGCCAACTTTATTTAACGTTGTTTTGCATCATGCGTAGGTCCCAATTAACTTGAGTTTTAAATGTTACCAATGGTTGCCAAAATATTTTATAATACTGTTTTTGTTGTTGTTGTAGGGCTTCTGAAGTCAGCTGGTCGATTTATGGGCCAGTATTTGTTCGAAAAAAGTCTTGTTTTACTTTATTTTTCATATTTCTTGAGAGAGAAAAAAGGTATGGGCGACGTGTCAGGATTGAAGGCCGCCTGCGAATTGCCAGAGTTAGACGCTTCGTGAATAAAGTATTGTACTTTTTTTAATTTTTAGCAAGAAAACTTGTACAATTTGACACCGCAATAAAGCTGTTACAAGTCTAGAGCCATATTACAGAAGTTATTGGGTATGGTAGAGACGATATGTGCCGTAACAATTATCACTGGAGGCAGATTATGTTGCTAGTAGAGCTTTGCTTATCTGTCACATAAACTTCATAGCATTACGAAACACTCTAAGATAACTCAGAATTTGGTACACTGCACTGCTCCGGCGTAACGGTGCAATCTTGCTTCTGTCTGATTCCTTTTCGAGGTTCGATTTCGCATCTGCTTCACCTGTCTGGGACAAACTATCTTCAAATTGTTACCTCGACCAGGCTCTTTTAAAAGCTAGATATTTGTGAAATAATTAGCGTGGTTCTAAATATTACTTTCTTCCATTAAAGCCCGCATAATCGCACCCACCGTGGTAATTTAGCGACTATGACATGGATATGCTAAGCCCCGCCGTGGTGGTCTAGTGGCTAAGGTACTCGGCTGCTGACCCGCAGGTCGCGGGATCGAATCCCGGCTGTGGCGGCTGCATTTCCGATGGAGGCGGAAATGTTGTAGGCCCGTGTGCTCAGATTCGGGTGCACGTTAAAGAACCCCAGGTGGTCTAAATTTCCGGAGCCCTCCACTACGGCGTCTCTCATAATCATATGGTGGTTTTGGGACGCTAAACCCCAGATATCAATCATTGATATGCTAAGCTCACGGACTCCGCTTCGACTCCCGACAACAAAGGGCGTATTTGAATGAAGCGAAAATAAACCCGCTCACAAACATATCTGTGCACGTTAAAGAAAAATCACGTGGACAAAAATTATTCTGCACTCTCTATCAACGAAGTATATCGTTATAAAAGCATGCCTTTGCGATCACGGTGATAGATTCGTCATTGTGCTTGGCTGCTGACCCGAAATCCACGAGTTTGAACTGAGCCCCGGAAGTCGCGCTTCGATAGAGACCAAATGCGAGAGGCCAGTGTATGTACTTGAATTTTGGTACACGTTAAAAAGCCTTAAGTGAAAGAAATTTTCGGAACCATACACTGCAGTGTGCCTCATAATCATACTGTTGTTTTGGCAAGCGAAATCCTAGATATTATTAAGACCATTATTTTGTTACTTGCGGCTTCAAATCTAATTCGTAGTAAATGTTTCGAAAAAAAAAATTCTACGAGGCTGCGCGAAAGTGAAACAACGAACTACAACGCAATTCACACAACAAAACCGGCTATGTATAACATGTCCCGGAATGAGACTCATGCACGTGACAGAAGATGAAAAAAGTTGAATACTTCAACTTACGAGCGTGTAGATGCCGCACACGAAGCTTCCTTTGCGTACGGAAAGAAAGCAGCAACATGAGCGCAGGATAGCCATGTCTTCAAAACGTGAAGCCCGAAGAAGCCCGGGACCGCGTTCAGAGGGCTCCGAAAGCTATCACCACGCGAGGCGTGGAAGCTCGTTGGGAGGAAAGAGTGGTCAGGAAGTTTACGGTCCGTCGTCTTTCGAGCAACTCCGCCGGAGCCAGCATCGCTCGCTGCTCTCATATCAGCCGACGCGAGCGAGGGATTCTTTTCGCACTCGCCGCGCGTCGCTACTGTCGCCAGCGCCACCTCCCGACTTTTTCCTCTATCTCCACTTTCCTCAATATTCCCTCTCCTCGCTTTTCCTGTTTCCCCTTCGTCCTCCTCCTTCGCCATCCCCCGTGCGTAGCGTAGAAGCCAGCTCAGTTATCGTCTCCCGACTCGCACTCTCGTCCAGTGAGATTCCCTATACTCCGTGTTTCCATTTCCTGTCCGATGTCACGTTCGCGAATGCCCCTTTGCTTTAGTTGAGTACATTTCTTTATTTGAGTAGTAGATACAATACAATACAGCCTTGCGGTCCCGTGTCCTTCCTTGTCCTGTTTTTTTTTAGCGCTGTTTTTCACTTTTAACAATATGTCCGTCGACCCTTGACCTATTTTCTTCCTCTATTGTTGCCGCGCCTTTATACCTAAAAAATTAAAAGGAATCTGAGACAAACTTTTCCGGAAGTCCCGGGCCGATTAGTCACCAGCAGCACTAAAGTATACACTTCTACATTTCTAGCCTAGGCCTTGCAAGAAGTGCGGGAACTTAGGCAACACTGAAGACAAATCTATCCGTATTTCTCAGTGGCTAACCCAACTTAGCAGCGCTTTCAATTCGCGTTCTTTCTATTTGTAAAGTGTGCTAACTACAAGCACGGTGTATATACAGTGGTACATACTGGCGTATTCGCTAAAGTTTAGGCGGCATGGTTGTTAATGCAGTCTGTGATCATATAAATCTTCCGGGATCCTGCCTTTTCAAATGTGTATCACAAAATGTATCACAAAATAAGTCTTGGGCGTTTTTTCTTTCGTTTAGCATGGTCTTTTGTAAAGCCAACGCGAATTCTTGAAGCATTTGTAAAATACATTGAACATGAGATTTATTGCACTCGTGCTCGAAGCCTATCCCGATGTTCCTTATTGGGTAGAGTCGAGGACTTGACTCATAAACCTTGTTGTGTTTCGCTGTTCTTTACTGCTTGTTAAGGAGCTGGGTGCCAACATTGCACGGGCACGCGTATGGACTTGGGAGTGTGTGTGCGTTTGTCTGTCTGTCTGTCTGTCTGTCTGTCTGTCTGTCTGTCTGTCTGTCTGTCTGTCTGTCTGTCTGTCTGTCTGTCTGTCTGTCTGTCTGTCTGTCTGTCTGTCTGTCTGTCTGTCTGTCTGTCTGTCTGTCTGTCTGTCTTATCAAGTGTCCGCGGTTCTGCGGTGTTCTTACGAGAACTGCTTCTTCGTTCCTGCGGTTACGTTTTTCTTCTATATTCTATTTATTGGTTCTCCTTTCTTTCTCACTAAGCGTGGAGTTGCCAACTGAGCACCTCAGCAAGTTTACGTACTTCTGGTGTGACGCCAGTGCCTCTCAAATCAGCCAATGAGGTCGGACAGGATGCAGCCGTCTTCCCTCTCTGCAGATTAACTGGAGAAAGACTGTGGCATCATCACTTCAGTCTTTGCACAAATAATAATAATAATAATAATAATAATAATAATAATAATAATAATAATAATAATAATAATGTACGTGGTTTTATGCACCAAAACCATTATATTGCCGTGACAGGTTGGCCACATTCAAGTAGCCCGCCGCAATCATCGTGGCAAGAGCACAAGCAAGACCCGGCTGGCATGCGCCACGCGTTCGTGTGCTCCAGCAACGAGGAAGAGGAAGATAGTTGGATCTGTGCCACTCGGCTACTCGGACTTGATGACCATAGTCTTTAGAATTGTGGGCACAAGTTCGCCCTAATAAATACGCTTGTTTGTTAACCTGTCTGCCTCAGCATCGCTACATTTCTGGTGGAAGTGCCGGGTTATGAATCGAAGCCCCGCGAGCTCAAGACAGCGTAGCCCCGACGACCAGCGTATCAACCCCGTGGAAGTGACTCCTGCACACCAGACGGCAAGTCGCCGTCTTCGAGGTGACTCACCTGAGTTCGGTCTTCTTCACTTCACACCAAGGGGAAATCAAACGATGGATGCCACCACTATGACTACCCAGGTAACACCGGCACAAGTGTTCATTAGCCAACCGCACCAGCTGCCAGTATTCCACGGCGACTCGTACGAGGATGTTGAAGATTGGTTGGACCTGTTCGAGAGAGTGGCGAGCTTGAATGAATGGGACGAAAGAGAGAAACTCCATCGCGTATACTTCGCCCTGGAAGACTTCGCAAAGACATGGTTTGAGAACCATGAAACCTCGTTGTCTACCTGGGAGGTATTTCGACGACAAGCGGTGGCTACGTTCGCGAACATAGACCGGAAAGAAAAGGCGGAGGCTTCTCTTCAATCGAGGAACCAGCTCACGAACGAGAGTGCTGCTATGTGGATTGAGGACATGGTCCGTCTGTTCAAGCGTGCGGATTACAACATGGCTGAGGATAAGAAGGTGCGCCATCTAATGCGCGGAGTGAAGCAAGAGCTGTTCGCCGTTCTCGTCCGCAACCCTCCAAACACAGTTGCTGAGTTTTACTCGGAAGCGACAGCCATCGAAAAAACACTGGAACAGCGGGCTCGGCAGTACAACCGGAATCTTAACTGCACATCTGCACAGGTATTCTCCGGAGGCATGCGAAACGACGTTGAAGCCCTGCGAGAGCTCATTAGATCAGTTATCAGAGAAGAACTGAGCAGACTGCAAATGCCCCAGACTCCAACTGCACTATCCGTTACGGACGTTGTTCGTGACGAACTGAGGCAGGTGATACGAGAGCCAGAGCGTGAGCTGCAGCCCGTTCGACCTATCCGAACATACTCTGAGGTTGTCAGACAACCCACGATACACAGCAATGTAGCAGTTGCGATGGCGACGACTCCTCTCCCACCTGCGGCACGCAGCGCACCTCGTCCACGGGAACCAACAGCTACCTATCTGCCCCCAGGAGCACGTAGCACACATCACCATGTGGAGCGTAGGCCCAGGAAAAGTGACGTCTGGCGTGACCACGAGCGCAGGCCTCTGTGTTTTCATTGTGGGGAAGCGGGTCATCTGTACAGATGATTCTGTCCTTACCGACAGGCTGGATTAAGAGGCTTCCCGTCGTATGCACCGTGCCCCCGAAACGGCGAACGACCAGCGGAGATTGAGGAGTACTTGTCCACGCGCCAGAACTCGCCAACTCTACGCCAACACCGGTCACGGTCACCATCGCCTATGCGCTACCAGTCATCCAGCCCACGTAGACCTTCAAGGCAGCGTGGTCATCGCTCTCCAAGTCCACACCCGGAAAACTGAAGCAAGCGACCTGTGGAAGTGAGGCCGCTGATAACGTCAGTTACGAAGATGCTCCAATATTGTTTGAGGGTGATGACGGTGTATTTCCGGTAGATGGGTGCAGCAACAAAAACGTTACTTCAGATTTGCGGTTGAGAATGGAAGGATGGGAGCTGAATGCCTTAGTCGACACCGGTGCTGATTATTCAATGATAAGTCAGAAGATGGTGAAAAAGCTAAACAAAGTTGTGACACAGTGGAGTGGATCGCAGATACGCACGGCAGGCGGTCACATTATTACGCCCCTTGGCAGATGCACTGCAAGACTTGAAATACGGGGCTTTATTTACGTGGCCGATTTTATTGTGCTGCCAGAATGTTCAAGGGAACTCATTATAGGAATGGATTTTTCGCGAGCTAATGGCGCCGTAATTAACCTGCGTAGGTCCAGCGTGTCGTTTTCGACTGAACGACTTATACCTGTGGAGGAATCTGAGGAACGACGCCTAACTGCTCTACGCGTTGTTCATGATGACGTAACTGTGCCGTCACGCTGCAGTATAATGGTGCTCGTAGAAAGGGACGCATTGTACAACCGCGAAGGCATAGCGGATACAAATGTAGGGCTGTTTTTGAACAAAGGTGTCTGCGTAGCTAGGGGTTTTATTCACTTGACGAAAGGCCGTGCAGATGTTCTGCTCACAAATTTCTCCAATGAACTTCAACACATCGCTCAAGGCACGGCTATTGCCTATTTACATGACTTCTGTAGGGCGACTGAACTATGCAGCTTAACGACATCAACCACTCGACCAGTGGCCTGCAACATCGACACATCCGTGACCGTCAATCAGAGCCTTCCGGACAGTCAAAAGAAACAGATTTACGCCTTGGTAAAAGAATTCTCTGATTGCTTTTCAAGTGCCTCGAAGGTCCAGTGCACGTCAATCACGAAACACAGAATTATAACGCAAGACGACACGAGGCCTATATGCCAGCATCCATATCGGGTGTCACAGAAAGAACGGGAAATTATCAAGAAGCAAGTGGAGGAGATGCTTTCGAATGATGTCATCCAGCCTTCGAATAGTCCATGGGCGTCCCCCGTAGTGCTCGTTAAGAAGAAAGACAACACACTTATATTATGTGTCGACTACAGAAAACTGAACAGTGTAGCTAAACGAGATGTCTACCCCTTGCCACGTATCGACGATACACTAGATCGGTTGCGATCCGCAAAGTTTTTCTCCTCCTTAGATGTGAAAAGCGGATATTGGCAAATAGAGGTCGACGAGCGGGACCGTGAAAAAACGGCATTCGTTACACCAGATGGCCTCTACGAATTTAAAGCGCTTCCATTCGGCCTCTGTTCCGCACCAGCAACGTTCCAGCGAATGATGGACACTGTCCTTGCCGGATTGAAATGGCAGTCATGCCTAGTGTATTTGGATGACGTGGTGGTATTCTCTGACCGTTTGACAAACATCTAGAGCGACTACGCACAGTATTGGAAGCCATCCGGTCAGCAAAATTGACAATCAAACCCGGAAAATGCCACTTCGGCTTCGAAGAGCTGCGATTCCTTGGACATGTCATTAGTTTCGATGGTGTTCGTCCTGATCCCGAAAAGACAGCCGCTGTTCAGAGGTTCCCTACGCCCAGAGAAAAAAAGTCAGCGCGTCGATTTTTTTGGTTTATGTGCCTACTATAGGCGATTTGTTGAAAATTTCTCAAAGATTGCGGATCCTCTTACAAAACTGACAAAAGACGACGTGCCCTTCACATGGGAAAGCGAACAACAGAAAGCTTTTGACGAATTAAGAAAACGACTACAGTGTTCACCAATACTTGCCCATTTTGATGAGACAGCCGACACTGAAGTCCATACCGATGCCAGCAATGTCGGCCTCGGCGCCATCCTTGTCCAGTGGCAAAATGGTCAAGAGAAAGTGTTAGCCTATGCCAGCCGCAAACTATCAAAAGCTGAGGCTAACTACTCTGCAACTGAAAAAGAGTGCCTCGCAGTCATCTGGGCAATAAACAAGTTTCGACCCTACCTTTATGGTAGACCGTTCAGAGCTGTCAGTGACCACCATGCTCTATGCTGGCTGGCAAACCTCAAGGACCCGTCAGGTCGACTAGCAAGATGGAGCCTCAGGCTGCAGGAGTATGACATTACGGTCGTGTACAAATCTGGAAGGAAACACGGTGATGCCGACTGCCTGTCACGCTCTCCCGTCGATCCAAGTGTACTTGAAGAGGAAGACTTCCCGTTTCTAGGCGTTGTCGACGCATCCGAAATCGCTCAACTACAACGAGATGACCCGGATTTGCTGGCGCTTATACAACACCTGCAGGGTGTCGACGTTACAGTCCCTCGCATATTCTCCAGAGAGCTCTCCGCGTTCTGCCTTCGAGGAAGTGTCCTTTACAGAAGGAACTTCGAACCTAATGGTGAAACGTTTTTACTAGTTGTGCCCACAGCCATGCGAGAGGAAATTCTGCACGCATGCCACGACCAGCCAACATCTGGACACATGGGTGTGAGCCGAACATTTGCCAGGATTCGCCTGAAATACTATCGGCCTAAGTTGCTCGCATCAATGCAGCGCTACGTGAAAACTTGTCGTCAATGTCAACGGCGCAAAACTCCACCCGTAAAACCAGCCGGCCTTCTCCAGCCAATAGACCCTCCAGATGCCCCATTCCAACAAGTCGGCATGGACTTCCTAGGACCTTTCCCGACATCGTGTGCAGGCAAGAAATGGATAGTCGTAGCCACAGACTATCTGACCCGTTATGCTGAGACTGACTCTCTGTACAGTGCGACAGCTGCCGAAGTCGCCAAGTTCTTTGTGAACAACATAGTGCTCAGACATGGTGCGCCCATCGTCGTTATTACGGATCGGGGCACAGCATTTACTGCAGACCTAATGCAATGCCTGATGCGCATGACAAATACCGATCACAGAAGAACAACGGCGTATCACCCTCAGTCAAATGGCTTAACCGAACGCCTCAACCGAACTCTTACCGACATGCTATCAATGTATGTCGATGTTGAACATAAACAGTGGGATGAAATATTACCCTACGTAACATTCGCATATAATACAGCCGTTCAAGAAACAATCCACGTTGCCCCTTTCGAACTAGTATTCGGCCGAAGAGTGACCACCCCGCTGGATGCCATGTTACCACTACAAGACGAAAGCAGCTTTCCACCTGACTTAGATGACTTCTTGCAAAGAGCCGAAGAAGCACGGCAAATGGCAAGATACCAAATACGCCACCAACAGCACGTCGATTCTAGTCGGTACAACAAGCGACGCAGTGACGCACTTTATCATCCCGGTGACAAAGTGTGGATATGGATACCAGTGCGCCGCCGCAGACTCTCTGAAAAGCATCTTTGCCGATACTTCGGCCCTTATGAAGTACTCAACCGTATCAGCAACGTCACTTATGAAGTCAGAACCGCTGGACACGTGAGTTCAAGACGCCGCAATCCCACGGAAGTGGTACACGTAGTCCGCATGAAACCCTATCATGACAGATCGTCGAAAAACGAGTGAGAGTGCGCATGTATCTTTTCACTGTCTTAAGCATCGGGACGATGCGTCTGAGGAGGGGGATAATGCCACGACAGGTTGGCCACATTCAAGTAGCCCGCCGCAATCATCGTGGCAAGAGCACAAGCAAGACCCGGCTGGCATGCGCCACGCGTTCGTGCGCTCCGGCAACGAGGAAGAGGAAGATAGTTGGATCTGTGCCACTCGGCTACTCAGACTTGACGACCATAGTCTTTAGAATCGTGGGCACAAGTTCGCCCTAATAAATACGCTTGTTTGTTAACCTGTCTGCCTCAGCGTCGCTACAATATCATTATAAGGAGCGCTGTAGTAGAGGGCACCGGAAAATTTGACCAACTGGTTTTGTTAAATTGAAAAAATATATACATAACTGCGCTAAAGACGAGACACCAGAAACGAAGTGGACAGGAAGATCGCCAACATCACACATGGCGGTCGCACACCTTTTCTTAGGCAAAATCTAGGAAAACTTGCATCACGCATCTTCGTGGCGATTAGGCTTACACGCACGCTGGATTGCTTTTCCAAGGAAATAAAACATACAGCAGGGCCCACATCTAAGAGAAATGAACTCTAGAAGCGTATTCTGGGGAGGGGGGGGGGCTAGTTGGTAAGACATAATTATATATATATATATATATATATATATATATATATATATGTATATATGGGATATGGCACAACGGGAGCGTTGTCAACAAGGATAAATATATTTATTTCCCAACAGTTTCGGGAGGGGTCCTCCCTTCATCACATACCTTCACGAAGACTAACTGGCCCATTGAATTATTACTCCCAATATATATATATATATATATATATATATATATATATATATATATATATATATATATATATATATATATATATATATATATATATATATATATATATATATATATATATATATATATATATATATATTATAATATAGAACGGAGACAGTCAAAACTGTTATCCGAGACCAGGTAGGAGCGTAGGCCTAGCTAGCAAAATCAGCGACAGTCCGGGCCGAGCGTCTCGTGCTTAGCACTGACAGTGTGTGTGCCGAGATTTGCATGACCCACTACATTCATCATTACATATTTCCCCCTCGCTGAAGATGGTGCCAAGTGAGTGTTCTAAGGTGTCGTGAGGACAAGTGGTTCGTGATATGGTTTGAGGCGATTCACATGTACGATTTCGCGGCCTCGGCGACGCAGGTCCACAGTGGCCGTGAGGGGTTCGATGAGGTAGTTAACAGCGGAAGTTTGTTCTATGACGCGATAAGGTCCATGGTACCTGCTGACAAACTTTGTAGAGGTACCAGGAGCAGCACTGGGGGGCACCCACAGCCAAACAAGAGAGTTGGGCGAAAATTGGTAGTTGGACTGTCCATCGTCGTGACGAAATTTCTGTAGCCCTTGTTCTTGTGTTGTAAGGGTGCGAGCTAATTGCCGACATTCTTCCGCATACCGGGCGGCTTCGGAAACTGGTGTGCCTTCGGATGAGTCGGGTCGGTAGGGGAGAATGGTGTCAATTGGAGACGATGGTTCTCGACCATAGAGTAAAAAGAATGGAGAAAAGCCTGTCGTCGCTTGAGGTGCCGTGTTGTAAGCGTACGTTACGTAAGGAAGGATAAGATCCCAGTTGGTGTGGTCGGAGGCGACATACATAGAAAGCATGTCGCCAAGAGTACGGTTGAAACGCTCGGTCAAGCCATTTGTTTGTGGGCGATATGCGGTAGTACAGCGGTGAATTACATGGCATTCTGCAAGAAGTTCTCGAATAACATCCGCGAGAAAGACGCGGCCTCGGTCGCTCAAAAGTTCACGTGGAGCGCCGTGACGCAGAACAAAACGTTGCAGCAGGAAAGACGCAACGTCACGTGCCGTCGCGGCTGGTAGAGCGGCCGTTTCTGCATATCTCGTGAGATGGTCGATCGCTACAATAATCCAGCGATTCCCAGCTGATGTATATGGTAGAGGACCATAAAGGTCTATCCCAACCCGGTCGAATGGTCGCACTGGGCACGGTAACGGCTGCATTGGTGCAGTAGGACGGCTAGGATTGTGCTTGCGGCGTTGGCACTCTGTGCAAGATCGAATGTACTTTTGAACGAATGTGTACATGCCGCGCCAATAAAACCGAAAACGTAGCCTGGCGTAGGTTTTAAACAAACCGGCGTGCGCACACTGCGGATCGGCATGGAAAGCAGCACATATGCTGGCGCGGAGATGCCTGGGTATGACGAGTAGCCATTTGCGACCGTCAGGGTGGTAGTTGCGGCGATAAAGTATTCCATCACGGATGGCGAAGTGAGAGGCTTGTCGGTGTAGCGCTCGAGATGGCGGGTGGGCGAGTGTTTCAGATAGGTAATCCATCAGAGACGCAATCCACGAATCTTTGCGCTGCTCCGCCGCCATGTTGATGGGTCCTGATAGTGGAAGGAAGTTGTCTTGGATGGAGACACTCGCAATATCAGTAGAAACAGGCGAACGCGAAAGAGCGTCGGCATCGGCGTGCTTCTGGCCTGAGCGATAAATGACGCGGATGTCGTACTCTTGGAGCCGTAAAGCCCATCGTGCCAAGCGTCCTGAGGGATCTTTGAGGGAGGATAACCAGCATAGCGCGTGGTGGTCGGTAACAACATCGAAAGGGCGGCCATACAGATAAGGCCGAAATTTTGTAATGGCCCAGATAATCGCTAGGCATTCTTTCTCAGTTACCGAATAATTTGCTTCTGTTCTTGTAAGAGTGCGGCTCGCGTACGCAACAACATATTCTTGGTAACCAGGCTTTCGTTGGGCGAGTACAGCGCCAAGACCGACACCGCTAGCATCTGTGTGGATTTCTGTGGGAGCGCTTGAATCGAAATGACGCAGTATGGGTGGTGTTGTAAGCAGTTCACGGAGCTTCGCAAAGGCACTGTCGCAAGCTGGAGACCACGCAGATAGATTGCGGTCTCCCTGAAGTAGGTCTGTCAGAGGCGCCATGATCGAGGCGAAATCTCGGACGAAGCGGCGGAAGTATGAGCAAAGTCCAATGAAACTACGCAGCTGCTTGAGAGACGCGGGCCTCGGGAACTCGCGAACAGCACGTAGCTTAGCGGGGTCAGGAAGAACGCCGTTCTTCGACACGACGTGTCCGAGAATGGTCAGCTTGCGCGCTCCAAAGTGACACTTCTTCAAGTTTAGTTGGAGGCCTGCTGCAGAGAGGCAGCGTAGAACCTGTTCCAAGCGACGAAGGTGCGTTGGAAAATCGGGCGAGAATACCACTACATCATCTAAGTAGCACAAACACGTGTTCCATTTGAGGCCTCGTAGGATAGTGTCCATCATGCGCTCAAATGTTGCCGGCGCATTGCATAGCCCGAATGGCATCACGTTAAATTCGTATAAGCCGTCTGGTGTGACAAATGCAGTTTTTGGCCTATCATCCGGATTCATGGGCACTTGCCAGTACCCAGAGCGTAGATCAAGGGAAGAAAAGAACTCTGCGCCTTGTAAAGAGTCGAGGGCGTCATCAATTCGAGGCAAAGGATAAACATCCTTTCGTGTTATTTTGTTTAGGCGACGATAATCTACGCAAAAGCGTATCTTGCCATCCTTCTTTTTAACTAAAACAACCGGCGACGCCCAAGGACTGTTTGACAGTTGAACGACGCCTCGCTTTAGCATGTCACCTACTTGTTCATCGATGATACGGCGTTCAGTCGGCGAAACACGGTATGGTCGCTGCCGTAGTGGTGGGTGATTACCTGTGTCGATCTGGTGGCATACGGTAGATGTGCGACCTAAAGTAGCGCTGTGACTGTCAAAAGATGGTCGAAACTTGTCAAGGAGGCTCAAAAGCTCACACCTCTGTTGTGGGTTTAGGCCTTCGTCGATGACACGGTTGAGAATGTCGGTAGTGGAAGGGTCATTCACGGAACTACAGGAGAGGGCGCTGACTTCCGATGATTCATCAGGAACGTCAAGTGTAGCGATGGTTTCGAATGATTCTATCGAACCAATACATTCGCCTCGAAGTAGCGTAATCGTGAATGGAAACGGATTCTCCACAGGCACGTTGGTCGCACCACCTTGAAGAGTAACGAGAGCGGTTGGGAGCGGTGATAGGTGGCGATGAACGAAAGCAGCGGAAGGCGTGAAAAATGCGGTAGCGTCGACGACGGTGGAACACGACACAGGTGCGAAGACAGTAGCGCGTGGAGGGATTTGGGTGTCGTCACTAATGACCAACTTCGCGTCGGAAGGGCGATCGTGCACTGGTAGCGCATCACCAAGGGGACAAAAGGCGACTTCGGCACGGGCGCAATCAATGACGGCTTGGTGATGGGAGAGAAAGTCCCAACCTAAAATGATGTCATGAGAACAGTGCGGGAGTACTACGAACTGCACTGTGTAGGGCACTCCTTGAATTACAAGTCTGGCAGTACACGCGGCCACAGGCTGCACAGGCTGTGCAGTGGCAGTATGAAGACATGAACCCAAGTAAGGCGTTGTCACTTTTCGAATTGAACGGCAAACTTTTTCGGCGATGACAGAAATTGCGGCACCAGTATCAATAAGGGCAAGTACGGGCACACCTTCAAGAACGGCATTAATTACATTCGGCGGCGAACGAAGAGGGCTTGTGCTTTGCGACGAGGACGCAGTTCTTGCCTCGGGAACTGCGTCATTTAGTTTTCCGCGTCGATTGTAGGGGGGCGTCGGCGTATCGGGGAGGGCGACCGTCGACGTGGAGAAGGAGATCGGCGATCAGGAGCTGGTCGGTGGCTTGGACGAGGAGCGTACAATTCGGGGTCTGGGGTGTATTGAGTGTACGTGTAATCGTTCTCATATGGACGTAGGTTTTCACGTGAGTGGAGTGGGCGGCGGCGGCACAGACGTGCGACGTGCCCAGGTAGACCACACGAAAAGCAGATCGGTCGGTTGTCGGCAGTGCGCCATGGATTAGGGACTCGGCGAACTGGAGGTCGTGGCTGCTGGGCGGCATAAACAGGAGCACGCTGTGGAGGCGGCGCTTGGAACGTCTGTGGTCGTGGTCGTGCTGCTGCTTCGGCGTACGTCAATGGTGCATTGACTGGTGGCACCAGCTGCGGAGGAAGGACCTCAGACACTTGATCTCGTATAATAGTCCGTAGAGTAGGGCTAAGCGGTGCACTGCGCTCCGGTAGGCCAGAGATGAGCGAGAGTTGGCGGGCAACTTCTTCGCGCACGAAATCTTTGATCTGCGAGAGGAGGACGGGGTCTTGCGAGGGAGTTAAGCCGGACATCGATTCCTGATGTGGGACAGCACGGCGGGTGACGAAACGTTGCCGGCGGAGCTCATCATAGCTTTGGCAGAGCTCGGTAACTTGGGCGACAGTAGCAGGGCTTTTTGAAATGAGCATCTGGAAAGCGTCCTCGTCAATACCCTCAAAAATATGCTTGATGCGGTCCACCTCTGTCATGTTCACATCGACGCGTTTGCACAAGTCAATGACGTCTTCTATGTAACTTGTAAAGTTCTCACCAGGCAGTTGAGATCTCGACTGAAGGCGCTGCTCCGCACGAAGTTTGCGGACAGAAGGACGACCAAAGACTTCGCTGAACTTTGCTTTGAATGCTGTCCAGGTGGGAACGTCGTTCTCATGGTTCCGAAGCCATAAGTGGGCAATGCCACTGAGATAAATGCCGACAGTGGCCCGTCTCGTGGCTTCGTCCCATTTGTTCAATACACTCACGAGTTCGTAAGTAGCCAGCCAGTCGTCGACGTCGTGGTCGTCAGTGCCGCTGAATATGGGAGGATCCCGCTGACGGACCGCGCCGGAGCACACGATGGCCTGGGAAGCCATAGGAGGAGGGCTTGTGGCAGATGCAGTGGTCATGACAGCAGGTAGAGTCCGGCTTCGCAATTCCAGGATTGCAAGGAGACCCAGCACCTCCACCAACTATAATATAGAACGGAGACAGTCAAAACTGTTATCCGAGACCAGGTAGGAGCGTAGGCCTAGCTAGCAAAATCAGCGACAGTCCGGGCCGAGCGTCTCGTGCTTAGCACTGACAGTGTGTGTGCCGAGATTTGCATGACCCACTACATTCATCATTACAATATATAAATATATATATATATATATATATATATATATATATATATATATATATCAGCGCTAGAAAGGAGACACCAGAATCGAGATATACTCTGCTATATGTTCCCTCTCGTTTAGCCCTTTACAAATTTTCGAGAGTTTAACGTCCCAATACCACCATATAATTATGAGAGACACCATAGTGGAGGGTTCCAGAAATGGCGACCACCTGGGGTTCTTTAACGTGCACCCAAATCTGAGCACACGAGCCTACAACATTGCCGCCTCCATCGGAAATGCAGCCGCCGGGATGCGATCCCGCGACCTGCTGATCAGCAGCCGAGTACCTCTGCCACTAGACCACCGCGGCGGGACAAATAGATTGCGAAACTATTCGGGTATTTATATGGAGCATGCCCTAATGACGTTACGAAATTATATCGAACGTTTATCCATGCTCCGCCATCCAAATCGAACTGTGTTTTGTGGTTTTACACGCATTCCACTGGCGACGTCTTCGTGTGTTATCCCTTACGTGCTGCTGCAAATATTAAGAGAGGGAACTTTATCATTTTTTCCTATCTTCAGATCACCTATAAAGAAAGAAGACTGTGGCGTCATCACTTCAGCCTTTGCGCAAACGATGATAATATATATGTTTTTATGCCCCGAATCCATAATATGTTTATGAGGGACGCTGTAGTAGAGGGCACTGGAAAATTTGACCAACCGGTAAAATGTCCGGTTATTCTGTTTCAAGAATCTTAAGGTAGAACTGATAATTACCAGTCAACCAGAGCACAAAGTCTCGCTGTGGCGTAAATATCACATAGCTTAAAATATCAAGCCTTATTTTAGATCCCTTTATCACATCTTGGTTAGCCTAGAAAGTACACGCGAATCGCAAGGGCGAACCAAACACGTGATGTTCGGACACACACAAAAAAACGCTTCGGTCAGAATCTCATAAAATCATCGTGCAGAAAGTTACTCGCAAGTTCAAAATCTCCCCAGTGAACTATAAGTGTTTGTTCACTTAGTTGACAGTAGAGTGCTAAACGGCTTTGAACTTTTCCCCACTTTTTCATCTTTCCTTCTTTCTTCCTTTTGAACGCCCCCTCTGGCTGACTTTTACGAATTTACCAGAGCGTGTAATGTTCACACTTTTATACAACGTAAGGTGCTTCCTGCCACCCGACGTGTATATATGCGTGAACTTCAAGCGAAACCTGGTTGCGGTTGACGCGCACCCCACTACCAATCTGATCGCCCTGCTCCAGGTTGGGACGATCTATGAGACTCAAGTCCGAGCCAAGCAACTGGACTTGAACACCTGTGTTGGCGTGGTCTTCGGAGTGGAGCAGTCGAGCCCCTTCGAAAACCTAGCCGCCACCATCGCTTCACCAGTGCCACTTGTGGCTGGTGTTCGCCGAGGCAATTGCCTCACCCTCGCTTTTGTGGGGACCACCATCCCCTCTAACATCCCGTTTTATAAGCAAAGACGCCTATTCATCCACGCCAGCGCCAGCCCCTACAGTGTTCCTGTTACGGCCGCTTCGGACACGCAAAAGCCACTTGCTCACGACACGAACGGTACCTGCGCTGCGGTGTCGAGCACGCCCCATGACCGTGAGCAGCTGAACATCCACGCTGCATCAAATCTAACGGAAAACATTCCGCAACCGAGCCGTGTTGCCCTCCCTGACAACTCCAGCCCAAGGCCGTGGTCATCATGGCCTCATCTGACGGCACAATGACTCGCCGCCATGCTATGAAACACGCCAAAACACTTGGGAGCAGTGCGACGATCGTCAAGGGCCGCTCTTTCCAGGATGCACTTGCTGGAACCGGCGGCCTGACCACGGAAGCCGCCCTTCAACTTACATCGAGTGCGCCCATCGTGTCCCCGAACACGACGACGACATCGCCCTCGTCCTCGACTCAGCCGGCCTCTGCCGTCGTCACCACGTGCTCGACGGCGACTCAGACACCACGTGCTTCCTCGCCACCTACGGCTTCTGCCACTGCATACAAGAGTGCGACGACGAAACTGCCCGCTTCCTCTACCTTACCGGCTCATGCCGGCCTCTTGAAGGACAAAATGATAGCCGCACTCGTGGCGGCACTTCGTGAGGTGATCAAGATCACCTCATACGACTGCCCGGAACAACGGTTCTGTGTT
The DNA here is from genome assembly GCF_043290135.1 of Rhipicephalus microplus. Classification (NCBI taxonomy): domain Eukaryota; kingdom Metazoa; phylum Arthropoda; class Arachnida; order Ixodida; family Ixodidae; genus Rhipicephalus; species Rhipicephalus microplus. The sequence continues at coordinate 268,601,065 of NC_134701.1, read as the reverse complement.
GCGATGGTCGCCCACGATGCCAAAGCATCTCGGGATTAGCCTCTGAAGCGGCGCTACCACCGGGGCCAACCGGACTTGCATCATAAGTTTGGAAGACTCCACTTTTCTTACTGCTCTTGTTAAGTCGTGCACATCACCGTGCCTTGGCTTTATTTGTGGCTTTCCTGATCGTATGCGCGTTGCGTTGGTTCGAATGCATGCCGAGTGAAGCGAATTGAATGAGCCCTATTTTCCATATTCTTTTCCTATCTTATTTTACATTTTCCTTCCTATTCCTTTTATTCCTATTGCCCCATCCCTGTGCCAACCTTTTGAGGTGTCATCTTAAGGATATATAGTGACGGGTGGCACTTTTCTTTTCCTTTTCATGACCACTTAAAAAGCACTGCTGCAAAGATGAAATGAACTCTCGAAACACTATCTTTTTAACCGTTTTTTTTTCCTTTCTCGGAAAAAACAAAACACATGTCCTCACACCTTCAGATACGCTAGCCAGAGGTGGCTGGGAATTTTCCACGTGTTGCGGCCGCAAAAAAAGAGAGGGATGAAAGAAAAAAAAATGGAGTGATGAAACAGGGTTGGCGCATCGGTCTTTTAGAGGGGCACACGTGCGTGTTATTTTAATTCCCACCGTGTCACGTGCGTCGACAAACGTCAGGTAGGTGTCCAATCTTGCTCCCTCTTATTGAAGTGTCATGCGAAGTAGTGGTGATTGAATGAGATTCCGCGCATTTACGACTCAACTCATTTCGTAAACACCTCCGACGCCCGTTGGTGGCGCCCCATTTTAAAATCACCTGCTACAGGCGCGACACGTGCATTCATTTAGAAACTGAAAGAGTTGTGCTGGTATTCAAAACAAGATAGCTGCAAATGATGCTTATTGCGAAAGCACGTGGACCAGGGCGAAGATGTTATACGAAACTGGCTAAGGAAAATCATATTTCCAGGATGACATGCGTTTCGAGTTGGCTACCAAATATTCTCAAAAGGCACGTGAAAATCATTAAAATTACGCTCTTTCGGTGACCTCTCGTGTCAATAGCAAACGAATTCGCCCCCCCCCCCCCCACCGCTTCCTGGTCTTGTCATCGTTAAAGTTTATTGCTCAACACATCGTGATTTGGAGGAAAAGAAAGTTTGCCGTCGTGGCTTTACGTGTGAGTTGTCGTATATTAAAAAGATTTGTAAAAAGATATTACTCTAAATGTATAAATTTCTCACTTAAACACTTACAACGTGTCTTTTCGGTATCCTGTCAGTGTCTCTGGTGGCGACAGATTAATTTATGCTACGGTCGGCCACTCACTCCGCCTAAAACTTTTGTTTTGTTACCTGTCTTTTTTTATAGCAGCGACATTGCAGTACGGCGCCAAATTTTACAGCCTTTCGCGTCGATTTCGAGCATTGGCTTCAGCTTGATTTTATTTTAGTTGAGGATTATTCCCGTATCTTCTCAGAGTTGAAGCCGAACGGCCTCCGCGTAGGTGGGAAATCGATTACAAGTAATTCTATTAACGGCCTCTTCCCATACCAAGCTACTGAATAATCTTTATATTCATTTTTTATCTTCATCGCAGCCGTACTTTATTCATTAGTTACACGCATCAAGCCTTTCGCAGAGGTTCTGTGAGAAAACTAATTTATTATTAAACGACGAGCGCGAGCACTTCAATTATGCGACTGACGGCTAAGCGCGAAATATATCATTGCAGTGACAGAGGCCTAGCTAATGGATGTTTTCTGCAACAGGCGACGCGAGAGGGGAAAAAATTGGTCTCGTATCAAACGTCCCTTACTCTTACATTTGTTCTCCGCTCGCATGAGCTACGCTGAATTCATTACACACAGGTAAGAGATATTTTGCGAGACATCACAATGACAGTACGCTGTTTACGTCCCATTGAAGTTTCACACTTATCGGCAGCACTGCCACCTTCGTTGAAATACTGTGACCAAATCATTTTTTTACATTTTCCTATGTTCCTAGAGAGACCAGCGCATAGACCATACCTCCACTTTTGTTAACTCGCACCCATCTCCTATAGGACGCACAATTTCACGACATTCAAGAAAGGACCCACTACACTAGCATCGATGGCAAACTACAAAGTGTTAGAACTTATGGACGTACGTATCGAGCTTTTTTGCCAGAGTGGTACCTCACGGCGACCTGAAGAGTGGCGGCATTTTTGACCCCGGCAACTTATATGCCATCGGGGCCAGAGTACACAAGACTACTTTGTCCTGTGTACAGGACAAAGTAGTCGTCGAACATTTTCAGGAGTGGACACGGTAAACAAGTAAAACAAGTAAACAACGTGTCAAAAAAATTGCAGCATATCGATGGAGGGAGGGATGATGAATGGGTTGAAGCGAATGTCTGTCTGTCTGTCTGTCTGTCTGTCTGTCTGTCTGTCTGTCTGTCTGTCTGTCTGTCTGTCTGTCTGTCTGTCTGTCTGTCTGTATGTCTGTCTGTAGGTCGGTCGGTCGGTCGGTCGGTCGGTCGGTCGGTCGGTCGGTCGGTCGGTCGGTCGGTCGGTCGGTCGGTCGGTCGGTCGGTCGGTCCATCCGTCCGTCCGTCCGCCTGTCTGTCTGTCTGTCTGTCTGTCCATCAGTACATCTAGTAAACAGTCCAAGTATTGCCACCTCACATCTTTTCATTATATGTTCATCCTATACAAGTACCGCCATCCAGCGGACATTCTAAGGACTAAACGAGAGGTGGCTGCTACTACAAGCACGGGACGTACGACCCACTGCGTAAGGAACTTCACCCCTAAAATTACGTGGTGGAGCTCTTCTGTATAATAATATTAACTGAGGTTTTATGTCCCGAAACCATGATAAGATCATAAGAGACGCCAAGGTGGAGGGATCCGGAAATTTCGACCATCGGTAGTTCTTCCCTCACTTTGTGTGTGTGTGTGTGCGTGTGCGTGTGCGTGTGTGCGTGTGCGTGTGCGTGTGCGTGTGTGCGTGTGCGTGTGTGTGTGTGCGTGTGTGTGTGTGTGTGTGTGTGTGTGTGTGTGTGTGTGTGTGTGTGTGTGTGTGTGTGTGTGTGTGTGTGTGTGTGTGTGTGTGTGAGTGAGTGTGTAAAATTTATCTAAGAGGATATTTTCATATCTTATTCTTTTTCTCTACACACCCAAAAGTCAGTGATGAATCGCTTCCACATTTTATAGGCCCCTACAGAGCATAACTCGGCTGTTGCGACGCCCCGCAGCAGGGAATGCAGCGAAAATTGTGTCAAAAATAGTGCCTCGTATCTCCGTCCATCCATCAATGTGTTCATGTAGAGCCCCGGTGTCAATGTTCTTTCCCCGCTTGTGTATGCTTGTTAGTATGAATGCATTCTGGCGTCTCGTCTGAAAGTTTTAGGCCAAATTTTTAAGAACATGTGAGTTGACGATCAGAAAGGGTGTGTTTTCCGGTGCAGAAGCGTCTACATTATATTCCCTAGTGTGCCCCGAACTAATTCCAAGGAAGATATCGGCTGCTCCGAGCGAGCAAGGTTTCAGCCTCCACGTCCCTCTCGAAAGTGTTCTACCGGGAAACGAGGTGCTCAACAACTGTAGCAGTCAATAATGTTCGAACAGCTCGTAAATGGCCTTTGCTCCTTCATCGGTCCTGTCGGATTACTGTAACACAGTAATTACGCGTACGGTATTCTAAGCACGTATCAGTTTCGAGTAGTTACTTACGTTCAAATCATTTATAATCATCATTAAGTACCAGCTGTATAGTTTTAACAGCGCTGCACAGTTTCGGTAAGGAAGGGTGTATCTTCTGAATGAGCGCTCTGAGTGATGGCGAAAGCAATAAGCTGCAGTGGCTTCAGTGTTTGGCTGCTCTCTACAAGTTAGCCAACCGGTGACTGCCACGGTTCGGCGTGTTTGCTCTGCGAGAGTTTGCATTCGCTTCATCAAACTGAAACAAGCTTCAGAGAAGAGTTGCGAATATGTGCTTTGTTTGATTGCTTCTTGCAGCGACCGAAAGTGGATTCTTCTTTTCTTTATTTCTTTTCAAGACGCTCTTGAATCGGTTGATGCCCATCAGGCCTTTGATTTCGGCTTTTCAGATGAATGTGTTAGTACAACGTCCTCAATCAGACTAATGAATGTCCTAGACGGCTTCCCTCCTAAATGTCCTCATTGTCCTGTGTCCTAAAAGACTCATTGTCCTGTGTACTTCACTCGCCTTACGTACGTGTCTTTCGCGCAATTATTGTCATTAGTCTATTGGAGGATTAATGGCACAGATGAAGCAAAGTCACAAAATGCATTGATCAAAGAAAGATTCGAAAAATAAAGCGAGCACTAGACGAATTATGTTCAGATTTCATTCGATCCTACTCTGAATGAATAAAAAGTTAGATAAAACGTTATGAACCGTATTCGAACCGATTTATTACTAGTCATAGTATCAGTACTGTTTACACGAACGGCTAAACAACCTCAGGTGGTCGAAATTTTCGGAGCCCTCCACTACGGCGTCTCTCATATTCACATGCTGGTTTTTGGGACGTTAAACCTCACATACCGGCTCCCACTACGTTTGCGCACCTTAGAGCTAGCCACTTCGCTAATATATTGGTAACGTACAGATTCAAAAATAGCTGCAATGGTTTCGGCATTGTACGCAATATTTTGTTTAACTGTTATACTGCCTCGAAGTCTATGCTGTTGTATTTTACTAAATCTTCTGAAGACTTAGAGCAAAGGTTCATAATTGCCTTCTTTATGACTTTTTTTTTACCGCTAAAGGAGTGCACAAGTAACAATTTGGCCACATTGTATCGTTTTTTTTTTTTTTTTAAGGTAAGCTCGTGGATTTGCGCGATGACTGCGGAAGAAAGCTTACCCCTGTATTCACAAACGCTCCTCGACTCGATTTCCACCTTTCACTTGACAGGGCTGAGCACTGCGTCACCGCTCGGCTGAAAATAATGCTGCGCTACTTAATAACCGCAGCAGATTATCGCTGATATGCAGTGACTTGCCGTGCCTAGAGACGGTGCTCCCATCGGCTTTCTCAAGTGAAGGTGAAGTGTTGAGTGAAGGGACGTTCTAAAATACGGGGGTCACTGTCTTATTGACAGTCTGGAAGCCTGTGACCCTTGAAATGCGTCCGCATTTCTTGCCATCTTATCGAACAAATTGTTCGTCCACCCCTCTCTTTGTCATATAATCGGATGCAATATACAATAATGTAGAGAAGAAAATATTTTTCTTGGCAAGGCTGGGTTTACATCGAAAGGCCCCGCACTCAGAAGTTAAGGGTTTATGACATTGCGTGGATCACTTACGTCAGCAGCATTTCAAGCAGAGTTTGTATACCCGTATCATACGAACGCGTTGTACTTACCCGGCAGACGAAATGCATAAGAACACGTCCTGTGAGGGCTTCGTTGAATATCCGGGGGCTGAACAAAATCCCACATTGGAACAGCATTTAAAGAGTACATGGCGAGTGGTACGCATACTGAAAAAATTTAAACATTAAGATATTTTGATGCTCACCGCGCGTTTCGGTGGTCACGGGATGCGCCTTCCGTGGTGGCCATTTTCAGACGCTGAGGAGTGCTATAAGGATGAAAGAGGCCATGTCGACGACGCCTGAAAACATTCTTCTGAGTAAGGTCGCCAACACGCAATAAACACGAGGCTTACGCTTCAGTTAGACAACTCCCAAGAAACATTATGCGCTGAACATTATTTCTTTAGCGTGTCTTATTGACAAACGCAGACAAATAAGCACGCGTGCTTCATATTCAGCGCGTGTATAGTGTAGCTTTTCGTAAGCAAATAGATACACAATTTAAGATAATACTACACGCACGTGCGCTCCTTGAGAAAGCAGGTCTTAATTGCATATGCATCTCTTCCCTACAACTTGTACCTCCGGTACAAGATAGACCGATGATACTCCGCTTCTTAATGTGATATCTTTCCTCGTAATGCGAGTAAGTCCTTTCTTTCGGCAGCAATAAGTGCGGCACGGATGATTCAAGCGGTGACAAATGACCTCCGCATCTGGATAGCGTGATGGGAGCAGTGGATATTTATATCTAGAGGACAACTGCAAGAGACACTAAGAGGTCACCAGGGGTCATCGAGCAAAATAGAGAATGAGTTTAGAGGACAGCGAGGATAAAGAGGAAAGGAGAAAAGGCTCGGCGTCCAATATCCCACAGGCTGCCGCTGTGGGCTGAATATTATTTATGGCCCGTTTCCCCAGATTCGGCCTATGAGCCCCCGCCGTTTTGCTGCCAAAGAGTTATGTAGACGTCGCGAGCCCCAATACCAGCTGCAAGCAATCAATGTCCAATAAAGCTATGCCAGCCAGATTATCTGCGTCGCTGTCAGCGTGAGCGTACGCTTTAGAAAAGTATGTGAAGTGTTTTGAAAACTTCAGGTCATGTCATCCTACCATGGGTGTGACTATTGGTGTCTTTAAGACTAACGCACCCAGACATTGTGGCTGTTTCAGTTTGCGCAAACGCATCGTACATTTTTTAGAAGAGAGTACCCTATGACTCCAAGAGGAACAAGCTCGGGTCATTATTAGATTTTATATTTAATTAGATTTTAATGAATTCGACGAGTACCCGTGAAAACCTACAAAGAGAGAAGCTGAAGAGCAAGAGTGTATGAGGGTAGACTAAGACAGCGCGGTCTCATATTGATCATCATCATCATCATCATCATCATCATCATCATCCTATTTAATTGTTTATTCACTCCCCGCTTTATTCACCTAACCTGCGTGACGCCTGTTACTACTACTACTGCTGCTACAGCATCAACAACAACAACAACATCAACAGCTACTACTACTACTACTACTACTACTACTACTACTACTGGTACTCCGACTACTAGAACTACTACTACTGCGACTATATATTCTGACTAATATTGCTACTACGAATACTACTGCTTACCACTTCTGCTATTACTACTACTACCACTATGCGACTAATCGCACTACTCTGACAACTACGATTGCTACTGCTCATACTGTAACTGTACAGAGTAGACAAAAACAGCTTCACTGCTAAAAAAGAAACAGAATGGGAGACAGCAAAGACATAGCGCCCTATTGTTGCCTCGCCGATGCGAATGTACGCAGCGCCCAAATGGCCACACTTCCCATATATGTTACGAGTGACGACATCAAACGCATCAGCCACCTCCGCGCTGTAGTCTATTCTCCGGTCTATCACGAGGGCTTACAGCGAGGTATTAATAGCTTATACTAAGTACCCCCCGCCGCGGTGGCCCTGTGGACATACAGTGCGGTGGCTTTGCCGTAGAGTAACGAGTTCAATTTTCGTACCATGGTGGTCGCGTTCTGACGGGTGTGTGTTTTGCGCGTACTCTAATTTGTGAGTGTGCTTCTGTGCATTACACAACAACCAGGCTAATGGGGGCTCTGTTGATGGTTCAAATAATGACGGAGTGCTTGAGGCGCATTATACCGAGGGTTTGCGCCGCGGCCGCGATTGCCTTTCTATATTTTTCACCTCGAAGCGAGCGAACTACGTTCCTTCAAACTACGTTCCTTCAATTTCTGAGTTGACTTCGCCGTTACTCTTTTGTTGAGCTGCCTTGCGCTAGCGGTTTGTTAGCTTTGCGCTTACGAGAACGGATTTTAATCAAAAGTCTACGGGTGAGAAACTTTGTTTAGAACTTTGCAGTATAGTTTGGTCACGACGCTCCACATCCCACGGTAAGCTCTCTGAACCGCGATAACGGAGCAATGCATTTTAACGCGATAGCGTTAAATACCCCGTTTCGCTGAAATTTCAGCTTTGGCGTCGGCGTCATTGGTTGTGAGCGAGAAATCATCATCTTGAGCGTGACGAAAATTTCAGAAAAATGCAAATAAATAAATAATTTAAAAAATCAGTTCAAAGATGGAATCAAATCCAGGTCTTCTGCGTGTGGAAGCAGATGCTCTACAGAAGAGCGACGTGTTAAAGAGTGTTAAATTATAGTGTTAAAGAGCTTATTTCACGGAAATTTTGGTGTCTGCGTCGTTGCCGTTGGTTGTAAACGAAAAATCAGGGTTGTCCGTGGGCAAAAAATTGAGAAGAGAGAGAGATAAAGATGCAAGGAAAGGCAGGGAAAAAATTGAGAAAGACGCAAGTAAAGTAAATAATAAAAATCTCGCTGTTCTAGAGAGAATCAAGCCCAGGCCTTTTGTGTGACAATAAGGTGTTCTGCTGTAGAGCTAAGTCACTGCTTTAAACCACTTCATGAAATAACCCACTACATGAAGCTCATCTAGTCGTAGGAGTCTCCTCAACGCATGTAAAACTTCGTGCCAGAAGCGTAGAGTCGCGCTAGGCGTCGAAACATGCGAACTGCGCAACTAGAGGGTGTTTTTAAAGCCAACTTTTCACAAAATGCTCAGAAGCATTTAATCACCCTCATCAGCGAAAGCATAAACAAAGTGAGCAGCAGCGTAGGTTTGCATGCTGCCTTACGGACGCGTCGTGGGCCCTTCGCTGATACGCAGAAGGAAAATCATGGCGTAGAACCCACTTCCCAGCTGTACTTCCAGAGACGTTCTAGAATAGTTGAGCTATCGCGTTATACATTTCAAGCTTTGTGTGTCTGTGCGTGTGCGTGTGTGTGTGTGTGTGTGCGTGTGTGTGTGTGTGTGTGTGCGTGTGTGTGTGTGCGTGTGCGTGCGTGTGTGGGATGTGTGTGTGCGTGTGTGTGTGTGTGTGTGCGAGTGTGCACGTGTGTGTGTGTGCGTGCGTATGTGTGTGTGTGCGTGTGTGTGGAGGGGGTGTGTGTGTGTCCGTGTGTGTGTGTGTGTGCGTGCGTGTGTGTGTGTGTGTGCGTGTGTGTGCATCGTGAGTAGTTATGGAATTGCTCCGCCCGTCTTAATAATGATTGCTACATTCGTTCTATCAGCCGTCACTTACAAAAAAAACATGAACTAGTGTTATTCATATTTCTTAATCGCTTCTTCTTGATTTAATGCCTCTTTTATACGGCGGCTAATGCATTCGATGATTTTGGTAGGCCACAAGCGAAAAGTTCCACGAGTCTGTCCTGCTGTTTCCTGAGGGTAAGCGTTACTAAGAGCATCCTATTAATAGTAATATTTGGGGTTTAACGTGGTAAAACCATGAGATGACTACTCGGCACGTCGTATAGTGTAGTGTTGCGGAAATTTCGGCAATCTGTGTTTTTTTTTTTTTTTTTTTGACATGCACTTACATTGCACAGCATACACGGGCTTTAAGCATTGCACTTTCATAGAAGTGCCACCGCTGGGGTCGAACTCATGACTTCCGAGTGAGCAAACAAGCACCCTAAAGGGTGTGACCGCGGTGGTGTGTAATATCGTCTTATAGAAAATGCCAGTGGAGGGCTAAACTCAAGATGATCGTGTTTTACGCCTTAGGTAAATGTCGTCAAAATTAAATAAGAAACTAAAAAATAAGCTAAGTGGCATATATGATAGGCTTCTTCACTTTTTTTACCCTTACCTTTAGATTTAATTATTTCACTTCCTTAGTAAGAGACTTTGCTAGCTTTCTAGTGTTTTCTTATGCTCTTTAAATCTATTTGATATTTCTACTTTTATTCTATTTATTGTGTTGTGTTAATCCTTATTTCTTTATTGATGTTTTATTGAACACTGTTGCTCCGCTTCATATTGATGCTACAGCTGGTTTATTATCATGCTTTTCCATTCCCCATGCAGCACCCACAAAGTGAAAGCTTAGAAGGTTTCTCAAATAAATAAAGTAAGCAAAAAGTATGAAACTCATTCACTCGCATCTCTACGCCATCGCTTGTCTTGTAATGTTTGCTCAAAAAAGCGACATTCAAGCCATCCCACAGGAGTGAAGTCCATCATCACGACGGAGAGGCAGAACATAAAAGAAGCTGTATGTTGCTTTTTTTTTTCAAACCGCATCTTTCCTCCTTACTGCTTTTGTTCCCCATGCTGAGTTCTTGTTTGTTTTATCTGTCCGGCATGATGAGGTCGCTTCAGAGAATGGGCGGGATAATTAGACCCGGCCACGAACCGCGACCACCGCGAATAGCTAGAAAAGATGTCGCCGCAAGCCACAATGTCGGATCGTTAGCTGACCGTACACGACGCAGTCGGAGGAGTGGCCGAATGAGGGCATGACCGTGCGGCTCTTGCAAGATTCACTGAAGCGGCTGCGTTTACCACCGACGTCTGGTCGGCATCGGGCCTGGCGTTTTCCCGCAAAAGAGCTCTTTACAATCCGCATCCGACATCACTGCGCCGCCTCCTAGACGTTTCAAAGTTGTATTGCTCTTTGCGTGGGACATAGCACTGGGTTTAGGCTCTCCTTTCTTGCTCTCTCGTGGTGTTATTTACATTGGTACGCGATCAAGTTGCTTGTCTCTCAAGCTACTTTCACCGCGCCGTTCATGGAAGTTAAAGTTACTGAAATAATTGAAATACTAAGTTCGTATGTTGCGAATACCATACCTTTTTTTTAATGTGCCGGAGTTACTTTGATAACGCTAGTTGATATCTTATGTTGAGTATGTACGCACGGATGGCTGGGGCACATGGATCGTCCCTCTAATCATACAACGAGGGGGGAGGGGCTATCATACAGCATACCTTTATTCCGTCAGTCCTCATGTCATTTTTAATGCGCGTGTGGTGTTCCAGTGGTTACCGGGACATTATGGTATTGTCGGTAATGACCTTGCTGATATTGCTGCCCGATCCGCCCACGCGGACGCCCAGACAACCCCAATTCCATTGTCGAGAACCGACGCTGCAAAAGGCCTTCACTCGTTCGATAACACCATGTCGGAAACTTGGCTGAGTGACCCCAGTGTCAGGAACCGCCGCCTACACAAATTGGACTCATCGAGAAAGCTTCAAGTTCTATCGGACCTCTCCCGCCAGGATGCAACTTTACTGTGCCGCCTGTGGTTAGGAGTAGCTTTTACAAAGGCGTACTCCTTTCGCATAGGAATGGCGGATAGCTCCCGATGTGAATCGTGCGACACTGACGAGACAATAGAACATCTACTGTGTTCATGTGAACGTTTTGCGAGCGAACGCAACTTGCTACGCGAAACGTTAGAGACACTAGACAGTAGACCTTTTTCCGAAGAGAAGATACTTGGCTCATGGCTCTACGCGTCGCTGGCCAGCAAAGCGACGCGGGCATTGCTAAGTTTTCTAAAGACGACCGGACTACGCGACCGCTTATAAGCGTGCAATGGACAAGGTCACATCTACACACACGTTGCCCTTCACTTCTCTCTCTCTTCTCCTTTAATCCCCTCACCCCTTGCCCCAGTGCAGGGTAGCAAACCGGACGTGCGTCTGGTTGACCTCCCTGCCTTTCATTTCTTCCCTTCCTCCTCCTCCTCCTTTAATGCGCGTGGTTACTGTTATACACATGTTTTTCTATTTAATGATGACGATGACTAATAGAAAACGATGTGATATTCAATAGACTGTTCATTTCACATCATTACCCTGTAGGGCCGAGAACCAATGACATGCATTTGTGAGAAGTGCGTCACCACCTCATTTTCATTTTTTGCATCCATTACGAAGCTTGTCTTCACACGGACTTGGCCGAAGGGTGGGGAGTTGCGCTGTGGTCAAACTTGCCTCCACCTGCCCCCCTAATAGAAAACCCTGCACTTGAGTGCGGGGTTGGCCCATGCATGGCGTATATGTTCTGTTTACTCAAGTAGCAAGGCGTAGCCTGCGCCTAGTGTCAACACCTCCCTGTGCTGTCGGATATAAAATAACAATAATAAAAATAGACACGTGGAACCTGCCACCACGGCTATCTTAAATAACGATTCCATTCGTGTTTACTTTTGTTAACCAGTGTTTTCTTTTCCGCTCCCACCAATCCGTGCTTAGACTTCTTGTTGAGTAAATAAGCCCCTCGAATCTCATCCTTGACATTTCCGTACATTTCAAGGCGAAATCCACTGAATGGTGTGAAAGGTAAACAGAACAACGAGAAGATTTATCTCATAGCTGTAAGTAATATATAAACTATTTTAAGTGAACTCGTTTTCAAACATCGTAGACGTTGCAGTTATAAAATGTATTACGTTGAATGTCGAGCGTTGTGATCTGCATACGATTTCTGCACACGACTTTTCAATGCATGAATTCATGTTTTTAGTTCTGAGGATGTAAGGGCGTTCGGAGTGCCGTGTTTACACAGCACTCCAAACTGGAACGTGAAGCAGTTACTGCCACTGTAAGAAATTAAAAACAAAAGCATATAATTTCGTGCGTATGTAGAAAGCAAGGAAACAAAAAAAACAGGGCTGGAGGATTAATCGGAAAGCCTTAAGGTTGACCACTTTACAGTGCCGAATCAAGGAATGGTTTTTTGTTTTGTTTTTTTTAGCCAAGACGTCTCATGCGTGACATAGAAACAGTATGTTACACAGCCTATGTATACCGTATGTATAACGTAACACACAGCAGTACACGTATGTTTTGATTCTTCATATTATGACACAATCTGGCGCCCAAGAGGCTACACCATATCTCTTAGAGATGGCGAACGTATACTATAGTGTTAAATGTTTGCTACTTACATTACAAAGTAGCTTTTAAAAAATGTATAACGGCTTTTCACACAAGCTTTTATAATTCCGTGCGGCTCCATGTGAGTCATAGTACTAACGATTTATTATATTTCACCGACATGGCCCGCCACAGTGGTCTAGTGGCTAAGGTACTCGGCTGCTGACCCGCAGGTTGCGGGATCAAACCCTGGCTGTGGCGGCTGCATTTCCGATGGAGGCGGAAATGTTGTAGGCCCGTGTACTCAGATTTGGGTGCGCGTTAAAGAACCCCAGGTGGTCGAAATTTTCGGAGCCCTCCACTACGGCGTCTCTCATAATCATATGGTGGTTTTGGGACGTTAAACCCCATATCAATCAATCAATATTTCACCGACATATCGATCTTGCATCAAAGGGGATGTAGAAGAAACAAATCACAGTACAAACTATGCTTTTAATATCTCTCGTGCAGTTGGATCTCGGCTTCTGTCCAGAATCTTGATCTCCTAAAACAGCGGTTCACATGCGAAGTGCGCCCCTGCCTGCGCATTGTAAAGACTGTTGTGTGACTGCTGTGTGAATGCAGCGTTTAATGGCGACTTGGTTGAAGAAAAAAAAAACAGGCTTTGTAGGTCATGCACTTGCGCGCTGTTGGTAGGTGTACAGCTACGGCGCTGTAGTTTATAGATCATGCGAGGAGGCTTACTTGTGTTTATCTGGCCGTGACACCACTACATATAAATATTACTTTATTTCTATGTAAACATTACTATCGCACAAATTGTGAGACTTCGGTACTTACACTATACTTAAAACAGAGTTACCGTGCGCAACCGTGTGCTTAGATTTACAAACGCTTTAAGGAGCCCAGATGTTAAATTAATTCAGACGGCATGCCTTATATATGATGTCGTATAATTTATCTGAAACTGTCATCTTTTTCACATTATTTTCAGTGTTTGTTTGGCATTGTTAGTGACCGATGGAAAACAGTGGTAACTTTTTGTCTGAAAAAAAAACATACTTGTCTTATTAACCAGGCCTTTGTTGTAGCACTGTCATGCACGTAATACATCGATGAAAGCTTTCTGCTGAACTCCTTATATATTATTTTATATTCTTACTGGTGCTACAACATGCGCATACAGGTCATTCACCGTAGCTCAAGGCGCCGTCAGTCATTAAGCTTTCTTACTTGGCCTATCGACTGTCCCACATTTCATGGTGAACAGAAGGAGAGAATAAAATCATATGCGTATAAGGTGTGAACGGTGGTACTGATCAAATCGCACAAATATGCGGGCTTTCTACAATCTTTCTTTCTCTCTTTTTTTAGTATGCAGATGACAAATATGTAAATAAGTAGTTCCGTAACACTACAGCAGTGCATAGCAGGCTGAACACAAGCTAACTACGTACATACAACACAGTTAATAAAGGCGTGATTTAGTGCGAAAGCGTGAAGGGAGTCCCCCAGGGCGAGCATTCCTATGAAAGGCAGAATGCGTTTTACTCGCGGGTATGTTAAAGCTTCATAGGCGTCGCGCACCGATTTAGTAGAGAAGAGCGTAGATATTAACAGTAAACTGTAGTGAACGCATTTCATCCGCCGACAATCGGCTCAGACCACACGCAACAAAGCGCCGCTGCTTGTATTTGTATGCGCGCCGCCGACCACCTATCCACACTGGATGGATGGATATGGCTGTACCCTTTAGATCGGGCGGTGGCTAGCACCACCAAGCCGTAATACTTAATGAACCAAAAACTAGATTTATTTTTTTTTCTTTAAAAAGTGAGTTTGAGGATTCGTACTTTGCAGTGAAGAGTTTAATTTTCACTCGTGCCTTGACTTTAGACACCAATCAGATAACCTCCTTCTAGTTAAGTCTACCCGCTTAAAGTCTATTTTGCCCTCCCGGTCCCTAAACCCCAGTGCTTTGAAAAACTCTGCGCCATCATCCTGAACTATAGGGTAAAGCCCTTTACAGAACATTATCAAGTGTTCGGCAGTTTCTTCTTCCTCTCCACACGCACTGCATACTGTGTCTACCCCTTCGTATTTGGCCCGATATGTCTTGGTTCGCAGTGTCTTGGTTCCTGGCCTCAAACAGTAGAGAACTACCCCGAGTATTATCATAGATTCTTTCCTTGGCAATTTCCTGCTTAAAAGTTCGATAGATCTCTAGTGCGGACTTCTTAATCATGCCCATTCTCCACATGTCAGTCTCCGTTTCCTTCACTTTCTTCTTAACCGATAGTTCTTTTTGGTTTGGCCACCTGCTGTTTTCTAAGTATTTACCAGTCGAGTTCCTGGTTCGCTTCCTCCATTTCGTATCGACATTCTTCATGTACAAGTAGCTGAAAACCTTCCTAGCCCAACGATCCTTCCCCATTTCTCTCAATCGCTTCTCAAATTTTATCTTGCTGCTAGCTTCCCTGCCCTCAAATGATGTCCATCCCATATCACCTTGTACTCCCTGATTTGGTGTATTCCCGTGAGCTCCTAAAGCAAGCCTACCTATTCTACGTTGCTTAATTTCTAATCTTACTTGAACTTCTGATCTCATGCACAAGACCGCATTGCCGAACGTCAGCCCAGGAACCATGACCCCTTTCCATATTCCTCTCACAAAATCATACCTATTGTAATTCCACAGTGCCCTATTTTTCATCACTGCTGCATTCCTGTTACCTTTAGTCGTCACGTATATTTCGTGTTCCCTCAGGTACTCGGTCCCATTGCTTATCCATACGCCCAGATATTTGTATTTATCTGTTATCTCTAGCGTGACCTCCTGTATTCTAAGCTCACTACCTTCGTTGTCATTGAAAATCATGACTGCTGATTTTTCCTTACTGAATCTAAAATCTAACCTATCTCCCTGATTACCGCAGATGTCCATCAATCTCTGCAAATCTTCCTTGTTGTTGGCCATTAGCACTATATCATCTGCGTACATTAATGCTGGTAGTGCCTGATCAATAAGTTTTCCTGGTTTGACTAAAGAGAGGTTGAAGCCCAGTCCACTTCCCTCTAATTCGGCCTCTAACCCTTGTAGGTACATCATGAATAATAAGGGTGACAGGGGACACCCCTGCCTAAGCCCCCGTTTTACCTCTGCAGGCTTGGATACCTGTTTTCCCACTTTATAACTACCTTATTACCTTTATAGATACCCTTTAAAAGATTAGTGACTACATGTTCCACGCCTAGTGTGTCCAGTATTCCCCACAATTCCTCTTGAACCACGCTATCGTACGCTCCCTTGATATCCAAAAATGCTAGCCACAGGGGCCTGTGTTCCTTTTCTGCTATTTCGATGCACTGCGTCAGTGAGAACAGATTGTCTTCCAACCTCCTGTGTTTCCGAAACCCATTCTGCAGTTCCCCCAGCACCCCCTCATCCTCTATCCATGCCTGCAGTCTTTCCTTTATAATCTGCATCGCCAGCCTGTAGATCACTGATGTCACTGTTATAGGACGGTAGTTGTTTATGTCAGCTTTGTCCCCCTTTTCTTTATAGATCATGCTCATCCTGCTAAGTTTCCATCCATCGGGAACTTCACCATCGATTATTATTTTGCTCACTGCCTCTCTCAAAGCCGGCTTAGACTTCGGACCTAATGTCTTTATCAGCATAATTGGAATGCCATCTGGGCCTGTTGATGTACTACTAGGAACCCTTTTCTCAGCCCTTTCCCACTCTCGTTGTGAAAATGGAGCCATTGCACCACTTGATTCGTCCTTGTCTATTGTGGTGCATAAAGTACTTCTTTGTTGAAATTTTTCTGTCACCCTTGTTCTTATATATTCAATAGCTTCGTCCCCTTCTAGCACTAGTCAAGGAATTTCAAAAAACGGTGGCCAAGACCGACTAGCTTGTCATGTCACGATGCACGTAACCTAATGATGTAATTAACGGGAGTTTAACCCACTTTGTGCAGTAGGCGTGGTGATTTCGTAGAAGGGGTAGTTGTTGGCATGACCGAGCTTGTGGTGGTTTTGCAGAGCAAGACTAAGCCACCAACGCCACTGGCGTTGACGGTTTTTTTCTGCTCTTCTTGCATAAAGAGATAGTGGCCTTGCCAGCAAAGGGAACAGTACTGTCTTTTCTTGCTTGCTGCGTGCGAGGATTATGGAAGTCTACACGACCGGATAGCGTAGTGGAGTTTGCGAGCCACGACAACAACGGGCTGACAGCTCATCCATCTTTCAATCGCCCCGTGGTAGGTGGTATATTCGGTGGCGTGGGGCACGTCCAGTGCGATAGACGCTGTTTCCGCGACAGGAGAATTCCGTTCGCAGTAGGAGGCGAATTCTTCAGTGTGGTGTTTTCCGGATTGAGAAATTGTACTTCACTGATACGCGAAAAATTGTTTTTCTCTTTGTGTCCCCTTAAGTATGGATAGCCTACGTTACGGTACACCGCGTACTTGTCTGCCCAAAATATCCGATACCATGCTCATTTTGACATCATCTCACCAACTTCAATGGAGCAAGGCAGAGCTTAAAGGGGTGAACCCAAAGTTAAAGAACCCTTTCAATTTCTTAATCCAACTCCTAAAGAATATTGAATCGGAATAAATTATTTGTTACAAAAAAGCAGGAAGGTTTCCCACGTCACGTTTAAGTACGCAACGAAGGCTGTCATCTTCCGAAATTAACGAGCAACTTCTCATCAACGTGCAATCTGAACAAATGATTTTATTATCACACAAACAGGAAGAATCTGTATAAAATGATAATTGCGCGGTTATGGATGCCATATTGCAACGACGTAATAACTTCGAGTTTCCAGTTCGTTCTGGCCTTGCAGCGATTTCGTTCATTGCGTAGTTATGCGTGTGTTCGGGCGTAAATTAGTCTCAAAAAGTTCCCGCTTTCCCCGCGCAGAACATATCCTTTGTTATGCTTCAGTAGAATCCAACTTTCGCGCACCGAGCCCAGGAACCCTTATTAGTACTTATCTTTCTCGCATCATTGTGTTCTCCTTTTCTAATACACCAGTGGGGGGTAGCCAACCGGAACCTGATTAGCCTCTCCACCTTCTGCCTTTCTGTTTCCTTCGTTCCCGATAGAAACTAAAAGCAGTAAAACAGTGCGGCAGCGTAGCATAAAGCAGGGCTGCGCAGCGCCGCTTGTGCTCCTACTTTACACTTTCTTAGCCTTCGGCAATGCGCTCAACAAACGGTGCCCCTTCGAATGCCTGTTCTTTGCGTCAGACTCTTATGTGGAGCGAAAGAACTATAGCGCTTCCGGGTTCGCAGAGTTTCAGCGTTGCCGCTCTGCATGCAAACACACGCGTACTCTCCCAAGAAACCGAGTTTCGGTAATTTTCAGCTCTGCGAGGGAATCATCTGTCATGCCTCGCGCGAGTGGCTCCACCATGCGTTGCACTTGTCGGTGTGCCCGAACGCGTGCGTGTACACGTGCGCAAAGGCGCACGCGTCTGTTCGGGCGTGTGTGGAGAGAGAAGAGGAGGGAGGGAGTGGAGGCGCGCATATTTTCTGCCTTTAATATCTCCCAACGCGCCACTCGGGAATTGCCGAGAAATGATTCTTTAACTTGCGAAGCTCGTCGGCTCCACTGCGTATACGACTCGTGAATCGTTTGCGCGTCTGCTTGCTGTCGTCGATCCATTAACTTTAAGGTATTCTTAGTGTGCCGTTCGGGAAATGTAAAGCACAGCCATCGCACTCGCATGAGCAAAACCATGGTGGTTTCGTTCTTAATGAGCAATTTGTGTCACTTATTGATCCGTGTTTAGCGTAGTTCTCGCAGCTTTGCTTAAGTTTCACTAATAATAATCGATCGTTTTTGTCATTTAGAGATTAATTTAGTTCGCGACCAGAGTCTACTACCTTCTTACTCTGTGTTGTCTGACCCGCCAACACGCATTCAGCTGCAACGCCTAAGAAGACCTGCAACGCTTTTTGTGCGACTGCAAGCGATGCGAATCACAGAGACAGTCTCTGAAGGCGGCCTTGCACCTCCAACGGTACACGAGCTTAGAACTGTGGCACATTCTCGGTCAATGGCAAAGCACCGTTTGAGTGTTGAGCGCCACAAAAGCTCTGTTGACGTTCTTGCGGGCCACGAGCGTTGACTAAACTTTGTTAAACACTGTAAACTATGCTTGTGTGAGTGGCTGTATATGATTGTCGCGGGTTTATCAGTGTATACGGCTACGTCAGGCGAGTATCTGATAACAACTTAAGTATTTAAATTCACTAAAACATTGACATCTATCTATCTATCTATCTATCTATCTATCTATCTATCTATCTATCCATAATGGCATGAATAACGTGGGTAGCTGGCGTAAGTGATAAAATCTTTTCCCTCAGTCCTGCGAAGCACATACTCGCAAGGCAAAACCCGCAGTATGCGGGTATGTGACAGAGGTGATTCAGTTTTATCAACCCCGAAAAATGGCGAAAATATCTTAAGAATAACTACTCTAACGAGTAGTCTGTCTTGCAAATAATCCGTTGCCAGCGGCGTTGTCGGTGACGGAGATTTAACGATTGACGCAAAGGATCTCGCGGTTGCAGCCGAAATTGAATCCACGAATTTGGCGTCACAATCAATTATCCTACCACAGAGCTTCAAACTGCTTCGGGAAAAAGACTATGCCGAAGACATCTCGAGCCGACGTCAATTGTGTTTGGAAATCCTCCTTTATAACACTGTAGAAAGAAATCGCAGGTTTTCTAATCTCCCCTAAGACCACTCGAAGGTGAAATCAATCTTCTTTTTCTTCGCATCGATGTATCGATTCTCTCCGCTCCCCTCCAAAAACGTCTGCATTGCCTCCATGATCAGCACACCTTTGACCAAACGACAATATCGTGAGAGGACGTCATAATGGTTTTGTACGAGTTCGCCCAACCGTGACGTCGTGGTGGCGTCATACGGTGACGTCATCCCATGATTTTTACATCACCCGTACTGACGCTGCGAGATGGCGCCGACGTCGATGGTCTTTAGGCACCTAATGCTTTCAGTTTAAAAAATAATCTTTATGTACGCCTATGACTTCGCCAGCTGTAGGGAAGCGCTGCTCGACCCAGGAGAAATTCATCGACTACCTCTACTTGCGACGGCCGCATCAACTTGCTTTTTATTTCGATAAAGTTGGCGTCTTTCGCCTGACGTCAGTGCCGATGTTACGTCAGACCGTAATCTACAGTGTAGTCGACGTGCCTGGTGAGCCCTGGACGGGAACACAGCTACTCAATTTAAACAAAGACGTCAATCCAATGCGTAGCATTTCGATCAGAGATAAGAGAAAATCGTGTGGAGACCGCTGTTCGCTGAATACTTCTCGTTCAATCGATTCACGCAATGCGTAGTATCTGCCGAAATTTTTTATGATACTTCGAAGTCCCAATCTCTTCTAACGGTGCTTGTTTTTTTTTTTTTTACGCGATCGTGAAAGAGCTCGTTTCGCGGAAATTTCGGTGTTGGTGTCGGCGTTGTTGGTTGTGAGCGAAAAATCATCACCTTATCCGTGAATAAAAAAATCAAGAACGATGCAAATTAAATAAATAATCGAAAATCCTTCCTCTGCGTGAAAATAGCTTCATCTGCCTGAAAATGCAGTGAATTCAACTTTCATGCTTTACAAACACGTGCATCCTGTATACATGCTTCACAATACAACGTGAAATATTGCACTATTAATGCGTGGTACAAGCGCATATTGCCATCGGGCGTAGGAAGATATGATTATCACATTGACTCCATAGTTTAAAACCGCTCACCCACTACAAAAGTCACACACATTACTGCGCCTATTCCCTTGAGGCCACATTGTGGGTGCATAGCAAGTTCGAGAAGATTTCATGCACTAAGTGCTTGATGTACGCACTAGGAACAGGATGTTGCTATCGCGTTCAACTTTTAAAGACTAAGCTTAAGAGTCCCGCAATTTTTTTTTTTTTGCATACGCATAATGCACAAGCGGCGACATTCATCCATCCCGCACTCTAAAGGGGAAAAAAAGAGTCATTTTACTTCTTTTTTTGCGAGTCCTTACTTTCTGCGTATGTGACTCTCTTTAAAGAAACACGTTAACTATCTGAGGTGCCTATCTATACTCTCGTAAGAGGGTCGTGGAAATCCAAACCAATAACGCATACCTATTTTGTCTCCTAAGAGTGCATTTTAGGTCTTACGAAGTTCCCACTTGCCCCGCCGCGGTGGTCTAGTGGCTAAGGTACTCGGCTGCTGACCCGCAGGTCGCAGGATCAAATCCCGGCTGCGGCGGCTGCATTTCCGATGGTGGTGGAAACGTTGTAGGACCGTGTGCTCAGATTTGGGTGCACGTTAAAGAACCCCAGGTGGTCGAAATTTCCGGAGCCCTCCACTACGGCGTCTCTCATAATCATACGGTGGTTTCGGGACGTTAAACCCCACAAATCAATCAATCAAATCAAGTTCCCACTTACCTCACCTGTTGCCGCGTGCTAACTCTTGCGAGCTAGAAAATATATTCTTGCCACACCGCCATACAACTATCTTCTGTAGCGGGAAATCACTTCGGCTTCAGATGCGTATTCAGGTGTATTGTTATGAAGTAACAATACAAGTTGAACTCCACATAGAGAGTATTACGAAGTAACAATACACATCTGAATATTTTGACGAAGCAACACTCCTCCTTTGCGAATCCGAATTGATTCCCCGTCCAAACCTGTGCTCTTACACCTCGTCAATTTAGATTGTGGCAGCTTTCCACCCAATGCACTTCACCGCGCTTTCAACAATGTGCCAATGCACATCGCGCACTGTCTCAAAAAAAGTAGAAAAAAGAGGGTATGATTATTTCCATCCAGGCGTAGCGAGACTAAAAATAGTCAGAGCTCCCGACAGTCTGCTGCGATGGGTTCATATTCATCTCTGCTTCTCCTCCTTCACTCTGTACAATCGCTCAAGTTCTGTGAGGAGTATAACAAGTGTATGCCGGATTCTATGGATGTGTATGATATGTGGTTAGCAAAACATTTCGTGATGCGACTCGACTATCATACCTCCACTGCCCTTTCAAACTTGTGCAAGCCAGCGTTTTCTCGCAACAGAGCACCTAGGAAAAAATGCTCTTCGTCACGCTAAATAGACGTTCGTGAATGAATTATTTGTGAATTAAGCAGGCGGACACAAAGGATCGACTGCGAATCGGAACTGCTCAGACAAAGCACTATTAACAATGGAACTGTTTATAGTCAACCCTTCTCCTTCTTGTGGTGTGACGAGGGCAAGGCGCGATAGGAATAGGGTGGGCTATGCAATGACTAGAGAGATGAGTGAAGCTTAGTGGGAAGGTAAATGCAAGGTCTAGATAAGAGAGTGGCGAGGGTGGTGATCGTGGAGAGAATGAGTCAATCAGTGGTTCCGGATGATTTAAAAACCACGTTTGGTGTACAGATTTAGTCAAAGACGTAGCTGAAAGTTTGCTTCGGTGGTACCTTGTTCTTGATCTTTAGTGGATTTTGGGCAGGCAAGTTTGGTATAGCGTAGTTTTAGGCCCTTTATCCTGTGGCAGAAAAAAGTGCCGGGAGAGACACGGAAGTTCCGAATGCGTCACCTCCTGTCCAACCCTCTCAGTGAAGTCTAACGTATTAATATATGGATTTATCGAATATATATGAGAGCGCTGTGAAGATTGGAAAAAAAATTTACAGGTTTCCTTATGTAGTTACTTTAGGTGACTGGAAGGCCGTCGATTTCATTGATCTTGTTCCTCTATCCTCCAGAAGCTCTCTGCGTCTAACGTGATTCTCCACAGCCTCCGGGATCAGAGGCACCTCACCTGGTTTTGCACGGCCTCCGTGATCAAGCCACGTCTGACCAAGGTAGGATGTCATGCGATTACGACCCCGCATGGCATTACCGTGACGTCACGGTAACGTCATGTAGTGACGTAATTACGTGAGGCTTGTTTTAATCACTCCTGCTGCCACCGACGCGAGACGCCAGTCAATTTTCACTTTCGGTGAGGCATGTAAGGCGCTCGCCTTAATATGCATAAAATCGCGACGAGACACCACTAACTAGCTTTGCCACAGCATTCGAAGTAACGTAACGCGAACTCGGTTGCTTCAGCACTTGTAGAAGAGCGATTTGTTTAATCAGGCGAATGAATTGCCGTCGCGTCTGCTGCGAGTTCTACAACGTGTAACTACATTCCGACGAGTTAAAACGCCGGTTCAAAGACAAACGGGCCGCAGTTGCAAAAGAAATGTCCGACGCTGTTGTTAGTAACCAGAATAAACGAAGCATAGGTACTTCAGGCCCTGTCGAAGAACAAGCGTAACCGTCAGCCACTTCGCAGATTGGGTGATTAGTGAGAGGAAAGTCAATTGCGAAAATCACGGCACCTTCACATTAGTGGTGCCAAAGCCAAAAAAAGTGCGAGGTGGGTGGCGCCACTTGTTTCTCTTTATTTCTATTTTCCTTTCTCCTTCTAATTCTTTTTCTTCCTCACTTTTTTATTTTTTCTGTCTGTCTTTTTTTCTATTTATTGCTATTCTTTTTTTTTCTTAGAAGCACTCGCTTTCTCTCCTTATTTTTTTTTCTGTCTCGCTCTCTTTTCTTTCTATCTCTTTTCTGTGTCTGTTTATTTCAATATATTTCTCTATCTGTCTAATTGTTCCTGCCCTTAGATATTTTTTCTTTTTCTTTCTCTCTCTTAGTGTTCTCGTTCTCTCGCTTATCAAAGCTATTGCATTGAACGCTGGAATATTAGGTACACGTGCTCTGGAAGCAAAGCAGAAGACGAAGAAGATGATGAAAGGGAACGATCGAGTGAGGAGAGAGTGCGCAGGTTCATGATGACGATAACTTTCTGCTGTTCTGCGCGCATTAGCTGCCGGTTTAAACAGCTCCGCTGTTACAAAAGGATCCAGGAGGCTCTCGCATCTTGTAAGTAACGTAAGCCTGAGAACCATTTGGAATATCCCGCTTTCTTCGCGGCATTTATTGGGGATTTCAGAACGCTTAAGTCGCGAAGTTTTAACACGTATGAATGCTCCACGCACGCGAGAGAGAAAGACTGTGTTAGAAAGACAGATTTATGCGGCTGTGTACACACGGCTGGCATGCTACTCGGTATAGGGATAGTGAATGAAAGTGGCAGTTTCCCGAACAAGGGGAAGGAAATAATACCAATAAAAAGTATATCTACAAATATGAAATACACTAGTGAACCTTATGGGAATGTTTAAAGCTAGCATTTCAGCTAAATTAAGGCTTTTGTATAGTAAATAGTCAATCATTAAAACTTTCCGACAGGGACAATTTCGGACAGGTAATTGAACAATGACTGTAAAACTCATCGCTGTTTTGAAAGGCTGGGTGAGTTTATTCTGCGACTTTAATTAAACTCACGAAGAAATGCGAGCATGTTCTGCTTGGCTGCTCTTAAAGACATTTTTTTTTATTAATATAGATATCTATGCGAAGCGAATCATCAGTTTAGATGTCAACTGCATGTAACCCGAACAACGAAGTTTCTAATTACTCTGGTCTCATGGGAAATCCCACGTTTATCTTTGTGCTTCGAGAGAGTTTCAGCTTTATTCTCGTGGGTGTTCGGGAACTCACTTTTGATCACCTGGCTGCGGCGAAGCGCTTCAGTGGGCCAATGGTTCTGCTGCAAAGTGCAACTGAGCCTCGCTGTTACACATACGAAACATTGACATCATTGCGTATAGAGAGGTGACTCTGGATTGATTTCAACCACCAGTGGTGTCTTAGCATGCTATTAAATCAAAATAAAAATGTGCCCTTACCAACTCGCCTCGATCGATAACGCGTGTTCCAGCTTCGGCCGGTAAAAGCTGTCACTGCGAGCACATGTGTGTGCTCGATTATTCGATGGGAAAGAAGGCAGGGTGGGGGAGGGGGTGATATGACATTATCTTCATTCATTATGAAGATAGGGGGTCGCCCCTCTCCCACTTCTTATGCTCATGAATATGACTGTGAAAGCCATGCCCAATACACCTTTGAGCTTGATTCATTCATTATGAAGATAGCAAGTTGCCCCTCTCCCACTCCTCATGCTCATGAATATGACTGTGAAAGCCATGCCCAATACACCTTTGAGCTTGATTTATTCATTATGAAGATAGGAAGTTGCCCCTCTCGCACTCCTCATGCTCATGAATATGACTGTGAAAGCCATGTCCAACACACCTTTGAGCTTGAAGTATTGAATCTGGTGCTCTTTAGTACGTGTGTGCATTTACCAATGTTATAAGAGTAACAGAGTGGCTGCTAAAAAAAGGCAGGCTCACAGTGAGGGCAGAGAGTTGAGTGGGGGGATAAAATTAGGAAGTTTGCGGGTATCACGTGGTCACAGCCAGCACAGTACCGAGTTAATCTGGCGGAACATGGGAAATGTTTTTGCCCCGCAGTGGGCGTAGTCAGGCTGCTACGAGTGATGATACAGTATACCGTAAGTTTCCACTGCCTGGGCTCGTAGCCTAACCTGCGGCCTCAAACTTAGCATCCCCATAATGTTGTCGCTAAGCTCATCACGAGTACAGTGTCAACACTGCGTGTGTCTATGCGACGAATATATATGCCATGTTACGAAGTGCCTGTTTTTACCTCGCATATGTCGGGCGTGGACTTTCAGGAGCCATCGCTCAAGTCAGCGAGCAGTCTCCAACGATATCGCGTCAGACCGTCGGGGGGACGTCACCGAGCTTTACTAGAAACGAAAGCGCCGACATCGACTGTGCTTCTACCCCACACACCGGCACAGGGGGAGCATATTAGCCGCTCTGTGACGCGACCCAAATATGACTGACAACTAGCGCATGGGTTCCTAGTGCACGAGGTAGTCCTAGCGAGTGCTATACACCTACGCCGTAACCGATATGGCCGCTGTATGAGATGCCAAGTCCCATTAGGACTCGCGAGCAAGCAACGATAATCCATCGAGGCGGCCGTTTCATAAGCTTGTGTCACGTGCCCTTGTTTTTTTCTCTTCGTGCGTATTAGAGTCTGCGTTGCCGAAAATGAAACAGGCATCCACTGCGTGACTAGGCTATTCTGGGAGTTTATTTCCACGTTGAAAAATTAAATTAAGGGGGCTCAAAGGGTCTCATTCATCTAAGTAGGTCACAAGCCCGTATTTGTTGTCTCTTTTGTTTCCTCTTCGGAGCGTATACATGTATATGCGTGTATATACAGTATACAGTACAAACGCTTGTATATACAGTAGCATGCACGTACATATGGGCAGATGTATGTATGAATATATGAGTATATTATATGAATATATCAATATGTATGTGTGTGTTTTTTTATATGTAATGAAAAGAGCCTCGATGTCTGATTCTGTGTATCTATGCAGCCTATTTTTTGTACTTATATGTCACCTATTTTTGCTTTTATGCTATTTCTGTGTTCTGATATTATGCTGCTCCTTGTATTGTGATAATTATTATTCAATGTAGCACTTTTTGCTGGACTTTTTTCGCGTAGCGAAGCCAGGTCAGGCCGAATGGCCTTTAGCTTAGCTTGGTTTTTCTGTATCTCTACAGAAATGAAATCTGTTCATTTCATTTCAAAAAATATCTTCTACAACTTTATTACTTCTACGAACCGCCTCAACCAAGCGCTTGGAGTTCTTGTGTAATGCGTTCATGAGATGAAAGAAATGTGTTCGTAGTGTAACATCGTGTGTTGTTCAGCGAACCGATTTCCCATAAATAAGACAACTTGAGAATTTTGACCTCGTTTGACTCACGGGCACCAGCAAAATTTTATCTTGGGGGTGGCGAACCCGTGTTACATCCAGCGGGCTGTGTATTGGGGTGTGTCAATAGTGTGGCTTGTATTAGAGGGGCAAGTGCCTCTCTTGCACTCTCCATCCGACACGCAGGGTTAGGCTTGAAAAGAGAGAAAAAGCAAAATGACAAGGCAAGCGAAGTTAATCAACGCAGGCAATCGGATGCGAATATAGGATAGTGCGAAAGCAATTAGATAAAAGTCGCAAAGGCCAAACATACGAGCGCCCTCTTTCCACTCTAGACTAGAGGTGAAAGTCTATAGAGAAAGAGGAGAGTACACAATTTGCAATATGTAAAGCAAGGCTGGGTCAGAGCACAGCTGGTGCGAATCCAGCTCGTTCCTACTCGGGTATACGCCTTTACACCCTCTATGGTTTTCTTTCCACCCATTGCTATAATACAATGCTTGACTATATGATTGCTGTATTTTTATTTATTTTTTCAAGTTCTAAACTATTTCTTTCCTTCGATGCATGTAGGCCGATCTCGGCCATAACACCTCAGCTGTAGAGCTCCTATATCACGTATGTGCCACAGAAATTCATCACATCCCGCTCCTCACCATGCTGGTCCAAAAAAAATTAACAAAAGAGGCGGCGAACATCGATTAGAAATCGTACATTTCAGCTTCTCTTGCTAATCATCCTTACTCGGCTTGGACGGTGATTGAGGTCGTGCCGGTTCGTTAGAATTATGATATTTTATCTACGACACGCAGCGACCTCGACTATAACAGCTCTGCTGTAAAGGAAGGGACAGATAACACTGAACAACACAACGTCAGTGGTCACAGAGGCCACTGAGTTCCTGAAAAATTTTAGCAGAGCGCGAATAAAACGTGGCCACTGTACATAAAGCTCTGTTTAAAAACATGTCCTGCTAGACTAGTCGGCGTAGTGTACTCAGTACTGATAGCGCAGGAGAAGGAGCAAGCGCAAAACTAGGTGACTGCGGACACTGTTTACATCTCATATAATTGGACATCTCAATAAAAAACACGCAATAAAACTCGTTCTTGCATAACACCAAAAAGAAGAAACGCTATTTACATGATACTTTGATAAAAGAAACCATTGCGACAGACCGCTGCTATCGAGAGGTGCTATTCAGGACGTGGGAAAGTGTACTGCAACCTTGTGGATATCGCTATGCATTGTGAGCTCTGGTTGGCCTAGATGGCTGTCGTGGTCTGTTTTATGGGTTCAGTATTGCTTCTCATTTTATTTATTCATGAAATACGACGCCTTGTTCGCTACCTGATTTATATGTGCACCCTTTCATTGCAGTGTTGCCGCCTTTGTCTAAAGCCTGCGATTCAGAGCACCCCAGTTATTTCCCAGCACACCAACAGTTTCAACATAGAAACCTTTGCAGATTGTTTTGCATTCATGCATGAACTCACACGTGCGTCAGCCTGTCTTCGATAAGACAACTAACGAGCTGATTGGGCTATCGAGGTAGGTCGCTTGAGTTTCGTTCCAAATAGGTTCCGGTTTTTGTTTCTTGATCAATGGGGAGAATATATAAATCATTTTATTATTATTATTATTATTATTATTATTATTATTATTATTATTATTATTATTATTATTATTATTATTATTATTATTATTATTATTATTATTATTATTATTATTATTATTATTAGGGACTTGAGCACGCATGTGCTTTCGTATTTTTATAACTTGTTACTTTTCAAGATAAATAATTATCTGTTTCTCAGAAGAAGCTTGAGTTTGAACTTAGCGCTAATATGCGGAGAGCGATGTACCTGTGTATTCTTTTTATGTGTTTTTTTTTGTCTTTTCGCGCTGGTAAATCTGTCTTAATCATAAAACAACTCTGTGTCTCATGATCGGCCTCCAGGTTTTAGTCATATCGGAGATTGGTAGCGACATGATGTTGCAATTCTGGCGCCAGATCTTCAGGAAAGGCTTGCGCCTGAGGTATATGGAAAATGTTTTCTTTCAAATTACAACGTTGCCGAGTTAGTACAATCTTTCACTCCACCGACCACCACCCGCTCCCCACTTTTAGCCCTGGTGTGACTAACTTTGTGTGACTGCGTCCCGCTGGGGTGACTAAATGTTCGGAACCCCTGGCCTACGGGAATGATGACATGCCCGCATAGATCTATGAGAGGTTCGAAGGCTCGGTCTCAGCGTGAGTTTCTCTCTTTGGAGTTTGAACATCCGTGTCGTTTCTATCACTGTGTGTGGTTTAACTCACGCCTCTGAACACTGAGAAGCAACATAAAAGCGACCTAGCATCCCCTAGCTGAAGCCTTGCAACAACCTAGAAGCGACCAGATTAGGCTTCCGAACCGTCCAGCTTCGCAGGCCTTCCGCGACGTAATTCAAGCTTCACCATTTTTTTTTAGAGCGAAGGGTTATGTACACACGTCCATGTAAAGTCTATAACGGACTCGGCACGTAATAAACTTTTCGTTCAAAGTCAACAACGACGATATCGCTCCTCAAATTCGTGGCGAGAGTTTTTTAAGGCAGTATGGAAAACTATCAACAAAAAAAAAGTGTGCTGCTAAGGCAGTATGTTTATGCAACACGATAAAACGCCATTATAGCTCACTATACATTCTCAGGAGCCCACAGCATCAACCGCACGTTTTATAAGTTCCATACTCCATACCGCCACGTTTACGTAAGTGTGGAAGTGCAGCGTGGCGTCGCATTTCTGGCGCGTCGCAACCTTGTATATGGCGGCCATGCCCTAGAAAAAAAAAGAGCGAATGGTCACATAAAGCGTACATCAAGACGGGCTAACACTCACTGACGCAGTACTCGTATAAAATGGCTTATCGCGTCGACGTGCCGAGGAAATGCGATACGGACGCCGCCGTAACATCTCCTCCACTCGCCAATGGTACTTGCTCATCGGAAGAAGCTTCCGGCTTGTTTCGAACCAGCTGTGAGGATGTGCAACATGTGATGTTCTAACGCGGCCGCGTATCATTTCTCTAATGCGCTATGAGAAAAAGAAAATAAATAAAAGAAAGACTGGAAGGTTATCCACGATTATAGCATCCTGTTTGCTGCCCTACCCTAAAGGGAAGGGGAAGAAGGATGCAAAAGAAAGCGCAAAGAAAATCAGATGTGCAAAAAAAAAATCCACAGATCTCTCGTACCCCAGGAATCGATGTTGTGCAAGCACGAAGATGGAAGGTGAACTTGTTTGAATTTTTTATTGAGCCAGACGTTATGAAGGTGGCGCTAAGTATTTGTACAAATCCACTCACACACCTACGTCAGACAGCCGCATATGTTTTGTATAACTAGTTGTTTACAGTTGCGTA
Source organism: Rhipicephalus microplus (assembly GCF_043290135.1). Classification (NCBI taxonomy): domain Eukaryota; kingdom Metazoa; phylum Arthropoda; class Arachnida; order Ixodida; family Ixodidae; genus Rhipicephalus; species Rhipicephalus microplus. The sequence goes on along the minus strand of NC_134701.1, from coordinate 268,571,368 downwards.
ATGATGCCAACAGCAATATGGATATTAGCAACATCATACGCGGTAATCTGATATGAAGCGCTGGTGTGCGGGAGTCTGGTGGTAGCCTTAGACGCTGCTAAATAAATCAGCTTCAACGGATGGCGCCTAACTACAGTTTACGTTAACCCGACGTGAAGGATGTATCATAGGAGTACATACGTCATGTTTATAAAATGAGATAGCCAGAACTGCAACCACAATTGACGTTTCACGAACATTAGGGTTCGTTTGAAAAGTAGTTCCGAAGTTGGCGTGTCTTTGTGATAGAGCACTTCATTGCCACGCATAATGCTTGGATTCTATTCCTGCTGGGACTGCGACATTTATTCTTTGCATTCGTCCAATCAACGCTGTCGGTGTCCGCTTTTAAATGTCAAGCATTTCTTAGCGAACTTCGGTGACTTTGAGAGTACCTATCTATCTATCTATCTATCTATTTATCTAGCCGCTCACGTTTGGGCGCTCTCGTGGTCACGCCCCTAGCTTGGCGTGAACCAAAATTAGCATGGGAAGGTAAGATGATTCGACAAATATGACGCGCTGGTCAAGATATGAATAATGTCACAATTCCGTCGCGTACGTCATCAAACACATCCCGCCAGAAGTGGCACATGCCCACGGGCGAGTATGTGCCACTGGTATGCGGGTATGTGCCACAGGTGATTGACACTTGGTATCTACCCATGAACGACGAGAACACACATGGGCAATTTTAACGTGCGAGCGTTAAGAAATACCCGACATTGGTAGCGTCGACCGGACGAATGCATAGAATAAATGGCAGTGTCCCAGCTGGAATCAAACCTAAGCATTCTGCGTGGCAATGAAGCATTCTACCACAGAGCTACCCCAAGTCTCGGAACTATTTTTCAAATAGACGCTAATCTTGGCGAAACTTCAATAGTGGTCGCAGTACTGCCTACCCAATTTTATAAACATTACATATGCACCCCTTTGATGCAGCCGTCACGTTGGGTTAACGTCAATTGTGGTTAGTTGCCATGCGCTGAAGTTGATTTATGTAGCATTGTCCAGGGCCAGCATCCTCGCGAGCATCAGCGTTTCATATCAGCTTCTGGTGTTGCTAATACGCATGTTCCAGTTGGCATCACTGCGCAAGGACAAACTGGTTATATCAACATCTGGAACTCTTCAACATATGTCTGTGCGTGCAACATTTGTACATATATTTAGCGTCATTTCATGGCGTATCACTCAATAAAAAATAGCTACATGTTTACATTCCCTCCGCATGCTTCGCATAAGGTCGATTCCCAGGTACGTCAAATCTGCCTTTTTTTTTCTTAATGCTCACGCGCAAATAAATAAAAAATTGCCCATGAGTGTTCTCATTGTTTCTGGGTAGATACGTTCTCCCCTCCTCCCGAAAAAATGAGCAGGCGTTGTGCCTATTCAGGTGGCAGTTGCCAGCTTGCTCTCTCCCTCTTTCATCTGTGCCCCTGTGTTTCCGTGTATGCAAATCAAATAATAATAATAATAATAATAATAATAATAATAATAATAGTTGTCAATGACCTCTGGCACATACCCGCATAGTGGTGGCACATACCTGCCCGCGTGTATGTGCCACACATCTGGCGGAAAGTGTTTGACGACGTACGTGACGAGATAATGACATTCTTCATGTCATGACCAGAGACTCATATTCGTCAAACCATCTTACGCTCCCACACTAATTTTTGCTATTCCAAGTTAAGGGGTGATCACGAGAGTAGCCCAGCGTAGATAGATAGATAGATAGATAGATAGATAGATAGATAGATAGATAGATAGATAGATAGATAGATAGATAGATAGATAGATAGATAGATAGATAGATAGATAGATAGATAGATAGATAGATAGATAGATAGATAGATAGATAGATAGATAGATAGATAGATAGATAGATAGATAGATAGATAGATAGATAGATAGATAGATAGATAGATAGATAGATAGATAGATAGATAGATAGATAGATAGATAGATAGATAGATAGATAGATAGATAGATAGATAGATAGATAGATAGATAGATAGATAGATAGATAGATAGATAGATAGATAGATAGATAGATAGATAGATAGATAGATAGATAGATAGATAGATAGATAGATAGATAGATAGATAGATAGATAGATAGATAGATAGATAGATAGATAGATAGATAGATAGATAGATAGACCCTGCGGCAGTCTGCGCATGCTGCAGCGAAGGCAGGAACAAGGAACGTGGTCTATCGTTTCGTCAATGACACAATGGTCGCAAGCAGCACTGTCTCCCAAGCCGATTCGAAAGGCAATGAATTTGGAGAAAGCGATACCAAGACACAGCTGGCAAAGCACCGTTGTGATGCACCACTGTCGCATTCCCGTAAACGCGTCTTTGAAAGCATGGTGGAGTCAACCAGCGTGTCTTGAGTTCGTGGCGGCTATGCGCATTCAGGAGTTTTCAACACACGCTCATTAAGCTCATTAGGCATATGCTTTTGCTTCGACCAAGTGCAATAAATGTTGCAACATAAGTGATCGAAGACTCGTAATTTATATAGACCATGTATGCTTGCCTCCAAAAGCAAGGACTGTCATGCAGAATTGTGTAATTTTGAGGAACGATTGCCAAAAAAGATAATGGTCATTCATAAAAATTTACAGTGATGATGCGGTAAGAACAAAACTGAAAAATGTAAAAGAAAAAAACTAAAATTTTGAGCCTCTTTCAAGCGTTCAATAAGAGATCAGGGGCTTTCTAGGTCACCATATGGATCTATTGGTCGAAGCAAAACAGGGCTTTGTCGTTCAATCTTCAGTCTGCAATCTTACGGCGCCAACTAGACCCCGTGCTAATGAAGTAACCAACCTTTCTTCCAGTACAAGTGGCGAAGTGCTCGAGCTTAGTAGCACACTTTTCAATATAACTGCAATTTTTGTTTGTGTTCACTCATAATCTTGTGATGCACTACTGTCGCATTCACGTAAACGCGTCTTCGAAAGCATAGTGGAGTCAACCCGTGTGCAGAGGAACGTCTTAAGTTTGTTCACATGGCGGTGCTCCCACAAATTGTGATGATGCATATACTTAACCAGGAAAAATTTGGGGCAGCCACGCACTAGTGGCTCAAAAACTCAGGAAACAGTGGAGCGGGCAACTTCCGCTTTTTATTTTCCTCCTCCTGACCCAAAATGCCCTTTCCTCCCACTTGATATGCTATACGATAACTAGTTCTAATGACCAAGCAGCTCTCCAGTCCACTCTAAACAATATATGTCTATGGTGCAATCAATGGGGGATGAAACTAAACTTGGATAAATCAGTTCTGCTACGTGTCACTAACAAGAAAAAGCCAGTACTAACTGACTACACGCTCTCTAACCAACCTCTTAAAGAAGTTAAGGAATACAAGTATCTTGGTGTCACTCTAACGAATAATTTAAGTTGGAATTCCCACATTAAACAAGTTTCTTCCGCAGCTTTCCGCAAATTATGCATGCTAAGGCACAAACTTAAGGATGCTCCTACGAAAGTGAAATTTATAGCTTACCAATCTTTGATTCTCCCTAAATTAGAATATGCATGCGTTGCCTGGGATCCTTATACTAAAACTAACATTGATGCATTAGAAAAAATTCAGCGGAGGGCAGTTCGTTTCATTTATTCTCTTTACAAGCCTGGTAGTTCTGTAACTAGTGTAATGCTTTCAAATGCTATCACATCTTTGCAGTCGAGACGCAGATTCTTACGTCTCAAATTTTTGTACCAACTTTCTAACCGCAAATTTGCTCTGAACCCTGACCCCTACCTCACACCACTAAGAACACGCCAGCCTCGGCATTCACACGCACTTTCTTTAACACCATATTTTGCTCGTACTAACTTGTTCAAATTTTCCTTCTTTCCTCGTACCATTGAAGAGTGGAACGATTTGCCTGCAAGCGGTTTACACTCTCCCGATCTTATTTACGCTGAAATTTGAAGTTGTTTTTCTAACTATTCCAACTATTTCCTCTTTTCCCTCCCCACTCTTTCCTTTTGTTGCTTTTGTATAAATATGTACGCTTTCCACTTTTTTCTCTCTTTATTGTTGATGTTGTTTTGAAATGTGTATGACAACTGTATTATCTTGCCCCTCCTGCTTTGGCCTCTGGCCAGCAGTATTTGTAAATAATAATAAATAAATAATACCATGCATGGCTATTCCATGCTTTACCCTTTTCCTGTTTACCCTCACTTCCATTTCCCACTATACTATACTAACGCGATCGTACTATAACGGGATCTTTAAAGAGCTTTTGCAACACTGGCAGTGTTTGTTTTTACAGCGAAATCTGTCATGAGATGACAACTCGGGTCACGAACAGTTGTCCGCCGCCGCCGCCGCCGGTGTCCGTAACCACACCACGCGAAGTTAGAAAAAAAGAGACTAGCACCAAAAGACACAGTGGGGCACGAAACCCGAGTCTGCTGGGTGCGCGCCCAGTATTCTACCACTGAGCTATGCTGTTTTTTTTTCTTTCTTTATTGCCTGTGTAAATACAACATTCACAAACACACATACATAAAACAAAGGACATACGCGAACAAAAGAGAAGAGGTAAAAAGCGTCAAAGTTCCCAGGCTTTTTAAAATTCCTTCATCTGTATAGAAGACTTTCCATTAGATGAAGCCATTCGGGCACATCTTGTTGAATTTTTTGTGATTCTACGAATGAACAGACAGATTGAAAGAAGTATTGCCTAACCGGACGTGCATTAACATCAGAGATCGCCATATACTGTTAAGGCCCAGTAACATAACTAAGTCGAAAGGTATTCCTTCTTCTTCATTTGATGTTGGGAAAAATCTGGTGCCATAGGCATCAAAAGGTAGATCCTTTTTGAAAGTCCTTTGTAGGACATCCCAAAATAAGACTGCATCCCAGTGGTCAAGGAAAACATGTTCTATTGTTTCCGGCTTGTTGCAGAGAAAGAAATCATCACCCCAAGGAACGAATAAACCTTTTTCTTGCATCCTTGTTTTCACGGGCAAGGTTCCAGTGTGCAATTTAAAGAAAAAGGATTTCGCTCCAGGCGATACCTCCATTTTTTTAACATGGCCAAGATATTCTTGCCTGGGCTTACACGGTATAATGCTCTATATAAGGCACAGGAAGAACTGTTTCTATTATATTTTAAATGCGAAGCATTTCTTAGCGAACTTCGGCGACTTTGAGCGCATCTATCTATCTATTTATCTATCAATCTATCAATCTATCTATCTATCTATCTGTCTATCTATCTATTTATCTATCTATCTATCTATCTATCTATATCCGCTTACGTTTGAGTGTTCTCGTGGTCACCTTCCTAACTTGGCGTGAACTAAAATTAGCATAGGAGGGTAAGATGGTTTGACAAATATGACGCGTTGGTCAAGACATGAATAATGTCACAATCCCGTCGCGTACATCGTCAAACACTTTTCACCAAAACACAATGCAATACTTGAAAAACATACCAGAGCTTACTGGCTAAAAATATGTTGCAAGAGGACGCTCTTGCAAAAAATTCATAGTAAGAAACCTTTGAGTTGCTCAGCTTTTTCTCGTAGCTGCACGGCCTGACACCGCCAGTACGGTTCACTGTCACATAATTATTCCAATGGAACGCCTAGGTACCGTACAGAAGTAGCAGTCCATGAAATACCAGCCACAAATTCTGGAGTCATAGGCCGCTCCCCATGCCAGTAACCCATGCACTTACTCCGGTTTACCAAACTTCCCCTCGTATTACAATAAAGGTTCACGATTTTTACGATTTCGGCGATGCTATCATAATCTTTAGAAAACACAGCTATATCATCTGCATATGCTAGTACCCGTAGTTCAGCTTCTTGTAGTTTGTACCCTTTTATGTTACTGCTTTTCATAATTTTTTGGCAAAACGCTTCTATATAAATTGAATATAGAAGGGAAGACAAAGGACCTCCTTGTCGCACAGAACTTCTGACATTAATTATTTTCCCAAGAAATTTGTTGATGATGAGCCGCGTTTTACATCCAGTATATGCCATTCCAACTGTATTCCGAATTACACTACCAACATTAACATAGTCCAACAAAAGAAAAATAATTTCATGGGGTACTCGATCAAAAGCTTTTTCTAAATTTATCTGAATCATCGCGATGTAATCACTTGTGGCATCTCTGACTTAAACCTCGAAGATGTCACAGAGTGTATTGGTAAAGGACCAACACAGTATACCCCTCTTCAAGGCTCCAGTCATGCGTGCCTGGATAGGGCCTATGTGTCACTAGAATTAGTTCTGAGTGTCAGCGAGTACAATGTCCTTCCTATGTCATTTAGTAATCACTGTTTAGTATCATTTGTAATAGGCAAAAGAAACGGGCGTAGACCAGTATTCAACCGGGACATGTAGAAGCTTAATTCTAATTTCTTGAAAGATTAGACATTTATGGATAGTGTTTGAGAGGCGTTGGCAAACATAGACGGTGGAGACGAGAAATGTCGAGTGAAATGGGAACAATCTAAACAGGTTAGTAAATTGAAAGCTATGAAGCGCTGAAGTGTTATAAAATACGCAAACTTTGAAGAAGAAATAACCCAACGCTCAAATCTTAAAGAACTGCTAGCAGAGAAAATCAAAACTCCAGGCTTATTTATTAATGACATAATGTCAGTAAAGTCAAAATTGGAACAAATTGATGAGGAGAAGTATCGTGGTGCGCAGATAAGGGCAGGGGCGGAGTAGATGACAGCAGGAGTGAAGCTGACCGAAAGAATGCTGGGTCTCGAAAAACGAAACGCTCAGCGGAACGCCATACATCAGATTGAATACATGGGTAATGTTACAAGTGAACAGAAATCTATAGAGGATGCTTTCAATGAGTACTACAGCACGCTATTCGATAAAACGAAGTGAACGTAAATGAATCCGAGAATGATTTTTTAAAAATAATGTCAAAAGTCGAATATCACAGGAAAGACAGCTTAGAGCTTCTTATTTCGGTAGCGGAACTGGTAAAAGCAATCGCTGCCCTCCATTTGGGAAAGTCCCCAGGACCTGACGGCTTAACGGCTACCTCTTATAAAGCGTTGAAACACGAACTGGTAACGATTTTAGCAGAGGTTTTTAACGAAGCTTTAGACATAAAGGTTCTGCCAACTTCTTTTCTGCTATCTCATACTATATCATTTCAAAAACGAAAGACGCAGTTGAATTACGGGCGGTGAAGTCGTACAGACCAAGAAGTCTATCAAATATCGACTGCAAGATTTTGATGAAAGTGTTAGCAAGGAGATTGCAGACAGATATTAATAACACTGAGCTACGCTGGTGCTTGCGACTTGTTGGCAAACTTACCCTAGGCAGGTTTGATGTCGGGAAAGCAATCGCGTTTATACGACTTAAAAAGCGTTTTAAAACAGCGAATGAACAGCCAGTCGTCGCGCAATGCGAATAGCGTAACGAGTGGGCCGTCCAATGATCCAAACCATCACAAAAGCTTGTTCTTGTTCCCCTATTAACTTTGGCGCATACCCACTTCAGCCATAATTCCTCATCGTCGTCAGCTACTGTATGACACAATTGACACGAAATTCCTTGTAAGTGTTTAGCGCAGAACATGTTTCTCAGAGGAATGACGAAAAATAGCATATGCCAGCCTACTACCCAAAAGCTTATTATTAATGCTCTAGGGGGTATCAAGCAAGTTTGCTTGCAGTACTTACCCGATGAGTGTTTTGAAAAGGCTCTGAACGGCCACGAGTACCTAGAATTTTAGTGCCCGAGAGAGGACATTGCAACAGAAGGTGACAAACGCACTAATTCCTACGCGACACGGACTTGAGCAAGCGGCTGTAACAGCTATGTCACACACCACGAAAGACAAGACTGGACTATGACTTAGTGTGCGCGCGTGTGCTGCCTAATGTGCTGTGTCTATCTCCCTTCTCTCTCTCTTCTCTAGCTTTCATTTCCCCCATCCCCCTCCCATGCGCAGGGTAGCAAACCGGCTGTCTATAGGCTGGTTAACCTCCCTGCCGTTCGTTTCCTCCTTTTTTTATCTTCCTCTGAAAGGCCACTCTTCTAGCTTTCGCTGTGACATGTGCTGCGCCTTCCGCGCAGGCTTGGCGTGTTTCTTTGTCCCAGTGGTGTTATACAATAGAACTAATATCGATAATGACGACATAACAACGCCTTTATTATCACACGTACAAGTCGAGCAACTTTTGCCTGGACCCTGTCAAGACAACCTATCTTGGTTAGGGATTCAAATAATCGATGGCTGCTTGTTTTCGCATGTACTCACGGTTACAATGCAAGGTTCGGATGGCATCGTCGTGCAACGGGTGCCTGACAACATTTCGTACGATGTGTGACTAGTGGAGGATTCGTATTACGCTCCTTATCTTCTGTACATTTCTTTCGCTATTGTTGGAAACGTGTACCCTTATTTAACGCAACTAAAGCTGGTGGCAACGCAGAAGTAACCAAGGTTATGTTTCGGCCTGCCGTCCAAAGGTACAGGCATGCGCATGATGGTGGCGCATGATAGAACAAGACGCACCAGTTTAACAATGCAACGTTGTATCTGTTTGCCTGTGGAGTAAGCCCCGACGAGAAGGCGAAACTAACGTTTAAAAGCAATGAAACAAAGTTGAACGTGCTGTGTGCGTAAGCAATGGAACAAGAGGTTGAACTGCGTAAATCTGGCCAACATGAGATCTGGGCTGCTCGAAGCAGTGAGTGAGCTTCTTTCTTTGGTTGTGTCGCTTTAATTCGCTGCCATGGCAACGGTCTGTTTAATGTGTGCGCGGATGGTGAAACTTTTGATGGTACCACGCTGCACTTATCACTGTTGCTGTGGGAATATTCACACGAAAACTGCCAAGGCAAGAATATGCATAAACTGAGGCTGCGCAAGATAACAATCGTAAGGTCGGCTGTCAGGCTCTACTGGCTTAGCCATGTACAGAACTTTAACAATATGACGAAGAGATAAAGTATATCATTTGATAAATTTGAGATTCACCATTTATTGTTATTCATTGCATACGTTCTGTGGCTTTGTGGAGGTGCTTTGCTAGCTCTTTCATTTCCTGCTTGTGACTTCGGGTCGAATTTCCAAACCTATATTTCGTGACTAAATTATTCCATTGGTGTGCCGGCTCCACTAGTGATATGTACCGCATCGTTATTGGTGGAAATATTCTCCTTCGAAACATTTAGCTTACAATTATTTTGTAAACAAGGGCCTGCGTATGTTTCTGGAGGAGATCGATGTTAATGTTTGCCAGTGTGAAAGAAATATTAAGCTTTTGCGTCTATACTGACGCACCGAACAATGCCTTGTTCGGGGCCACACGTAGGGCTTTAACACATTAGGTGACACCACTGTTATTGCATCGCCACCATGGGATCATCTAAACAACCCTTGGTTATATGTACAGAATCAGCGTTGTGCTATTGTGTTTTTATGCTTCTACGCTTAAACGAGGAAGAGGAAAAGGCAGAACAAAGAAAAAAAAATAGTGAGAGAGGGGACACCATCGGCCTCCACTCACCCTATATTCCAGCAACCAAGGCGCAATATTCGGGAGAGTACTTGTTAGTATCGCAAGTGATAATATTTCTATCCAAGTTTTATTCCGCTGTATGCCGAAGGTTGTCGTGAATCGGGCTAAGTTAGGGTGAAAACAAGTTTTCATTGGTGCCTGATAGCGATGCGTTGCTGCGTAGAGCTGGTGACGCCATCTGCTACGTTTTTACGAAAACACTGGCATTGTACTGAGAGCAGGCGCGAAGTACGTTTGCTTATTCGTGGGCATTGCTCGGCGCTGATAATGTGCGAGAAAATGCAGCGGCTGAATTACGTCACCCGTTGCCCAATGGAGATAGGACAGAAAACCCCAGCAAGACATCACCCAAAGAATAGGGATCTTGGTAATCAGTTATAGAATGACTTTATTGTTTCTTTCAAATACCAAATGCTTAGATTAGAACTACATTTTCATTGCTATACGGCAAAGCGTACAGAAGGCGTTTATGCCGAGGTCGTTCTGAGGTCGCACTGTCCCTTGTCAGCGTGCGCGTAGTTTTTGATGAAGTCGAAGAACATGGCCACTCGCGTGTGCAACATCGGGTGCTCGCCCACCTTGCAGCCCTTGGCGCCGCCAGACACAACGCCGTGGAGCGTCCAGGCACCGTCAACCTTGCTCATCACAGGACCGCCGATGTCGTGCTGAAGCAAATACAAATCTTCCTTAAGCTCCTGCTCAACTTTTGAGCGCCACTTATCTGAAGAACAACACAGGTGTTTTTAGTTCAGTGTCTTATCTCCGCACAAAGTTGAGCTAAAGGCAAACATCGATTCTGTTTCATCTAACAAGAACTAAAGGCAAACATCGATTCTGTTTCACCTAAAAAAAAATTTAACAAGTTTTTCATATCCATTATTTTAACTTCGCTTAACAGAGAAGCGAAGTAAAGATAATCACGGTTCACGCAACATTCTTCAGAGGCGTTATAGATTCGTTATCGATTCTCTAGATTCTGAAATTCGTGTTACGACCGAGTTTACATCTCGTATGACTCAGCACTATCGTGGCAGTAGCAGGGTAGCACGAAAGGCCGAGACCAACGCCTCCTTCATTTTTTTTTTCAATGCCAGTGAAAATGCGCTTAAGTTCATCAACGAAAGCCGCTGGTCCGCCATAGTTCAGGAAATGGCCGTGATGTGACGCTGCATGAGGGATCGCACTTGCGTCACACGTGCTTCCGAGCGCTTTCCCCCGGAGATGCGATAGACGTGTTTCCCACTGTAATATCGTACGTCTGTCAAAATTGTTCTTTCGTGCTCCTTTTTTGTGGCTCGAAGCAACGCCGCCACCGCACCACGGCGCAGCGCGTCAAGTAGCGTCCCAGTGACGCTTCACTACTGGTTGCTCGCACAGCTCCACGAACGGTGACTCTCTATCTCAAAACACCGTATATTTTACAGAACCAGCGTGACCGCCAGCATAGTGAACACGAGGAATGCAAGGCGCCGCCCCACGGATTTGTACACAACTAAACAAAAAATTACGTCTTATGATTTCCGTCGGGAGGCACTGCATGAGGGGGCTCCCTCCCCTATGACAGCAAAGCACACGCAAAGGCTAGGCGATGGGCGAGAGCAGGGAAGGGCTAAAGGAGAGGGTGGTGAATGGCTGAATCGGGCGCGTCTGGCTGGCATTGATAAAATTGAGAAGGAGTTGGCCGATACAGTAGTATAGATTAAAACCTTTCCAGTGCCCCATCACCTAACATATGATTCGCCCTGTACCCGTTATGACTTCGGCTGCTTGCGCTGCAAATTTTCACGTAGTAAAAAGAAGAAAAAACAACAGGGTGAAGACGGGGAGGTTAAACAGGTGTATATCCGGTTGGCTACCCCACGCTAAGGGAATGGAAAAGGTTGATTGATTGATTGATTGATTGATTGATTGATTGATTGATTGGTTGGTTGGTTGGTTGGTTGATTGATTGATTCGTGGGGTTTAACGTCCCAAAACCACCATATGATTATGAGAGACGCCGTAGTGGAGGGCTCCGGAAATCTCGACCACCTGGGGTTCTTTAACGTGCACCCAAGTCTGAGTACACGAGCCTACAACATTTCCGCCTCCATCGGAAATGCAGCCGCCACAGCCGGGATTCGATACCGCAACCTGCGGGTCAGCAGCCGAGTACCTTAGCCACCAGACCACCGTGGCGGGGCGAATGGAAAAGGGTAGTGGAAAGATGACTGAGAGGGTAGGATAAGATGAAATATTGAAATTAATAATTATTGCGCTGACGCGTTTGCTAGTTTCCCTGTCACTTATATATATGGTGCAATGGTACTTGGAAAGAGGCCAGAATCGACGCAATAACAACGAATCAAAGTGCTCATCGCTGTAATTTCAGAAGCTGACTGTGCGCATTACCCTCATGGTAGCTTGATCGGCAGTTTAGGGGTGCTACGTGGGATGACCCGAGCTTCCTGGACAGACGAGTTCGCTCCGATTTCGCTCTGCGGAGACCAGGGCATCAAGACAGTGCGGAGCACGTGATAGCAGCGTTGATAAAAATCGGTACAAGATCGCGCTTGGTGTTGGAAACGCATCTGGGACATTTGCGGCGACTATCATACACCACGAGCGAACACGTCAGCGTCGTCACTCAGTCAACATTTTATAGTGCAGCGACTAAGTGTCATCATCGCACTATCTTTTCGCCAACTCAACACGTGCCTCCCATAGGCGCATTCGTGGGCGTTTGTCCTTTTTCAAACAGGTTCAGTCGTTCCACCTGCAGCATGAAAATTTACACTCTCTAAGGCAGCAAGGGTGCACATGCAGCACTCTCGTGCTGCTCGTTTCGCTTCTATTAAATATTACAGATAAATGTAAGGGCACGTGGTCACTAGGGGCGCTCGCATCATGGCGTCAACGTGGCTGTGATTGGATACATTGTGAGTGCGGTGAAAGTGAATGCGAGACATCGTAGCCACGTGATATCACTTTTACTTATGCGTGCGCGTGTGCATAGTTTGCGCGATGAAGCTGATAGATTAAACGTGCCGCTTGAACGGAGAGTTGCTCCTCGGCAAAGCAAATGTGGTTGGCATATCCAATCTTCGCCGCGTGCGTCTGTCAATCATACTGATTTACGCATGAACTCAGATACAAACTCGTTGATTCTGCAGAAGGCCCCAGTTCAACTCGTGACTGTCATGGTGGTGGTGTGGCTGTCAAGCGGCTCATGCAGTGAACGCTAAGCAGCTGCTCCTTTGCATACAAAATAATTTGGTGAGCTTGCACTACTTGCACAAGGCTGGATCCCCTGGTGGAGCTAGTATAACCTTGCTTCTTGCAGCTTTTTAAGTTGGTCGTCTACTGGTTTGCTTGGTCGGCTTCGAAGTGAAGAACGAGTCAGATCTGTCTTAATGTTGATGGTACTAATTGGATAAGGCTTAAGGACCATTATACCGAGCTGTGTTGTCTTCATTTATAAGGTTTCAATTAAAAGGCAATTATATCAAGGCAATTAGCAAGGCCATGATCAGTAAGGAGATATTTAACGCAATCCTGATTGGCATAGTACTAATTGTCATTTCGGTAGCAAGGGAAAATTAGCATGGCTTCATTAGTTTGCTCATGATGAACGTCACGTTAATTAGAGTAGTTTAATTAGCTCATAAACTGCGTGTTTTGTTTAGCCCGGTCCTAACTTTACATGGCTGTATTAACATGGTCTCTTTAAGATGTGGCGTAATTACCTCGGCCTTGCCATGATTTGGCGTAATTAGCTTGGTAATACGTGTATAACACCTTTTTCCTCACTGGGCACCACCATAGTCCTCCCTGGGCTGTTGTTAGTGCGCGTGACCCTCCCCCTCCCCCCCCCCAAAACCCCAAAATGCTTTGCCGAGGCTGTGACGTCGGCTTTTGTACTCTCGTGCAACAGCCCAGAAAAGAGAAAATCTACCTCTCCGTAAAGAAAAAGGTCCAAATAACGAATTAGCTGACTGCACGTGCTCGGGTGCTAGCGCACGATGACAATGAAGAAGACGCGCACCAGCCGAACACCACGCTAGAATGTACAGACTGACCATGATGATTAACACGTGGCCTCGGGTTTAGCTGCGGTCGCAATGTTGTAAGACACTCGGCCAGAACAAATTTCAGAGGCCACCGTGCTTATATATTCTAAAACAGACTTAGCGCAGGCATTAAAATATTCATAATAAATTTAAACACCCCGTGTCTCTAAAAAATATTATCACAAAAAGTTTGTGACACTTTTTATTACATGGCAACTCAGTAGAACGACAAACAAACAACAGAAGATGCCTCTGGTTTGAAAACTCCGGCCAACTTAGTCGACCGTCCTTGACGCGATGACTGGTTCCATCGTAGCCATATGAACGCAGCCTTTTGAAGGGTGGATTCAACTATTTATGTACTGTTGGCTCATTCAAAAGGGGGTGCCGCCAGAGCTTTGAAAGATCCTGAGTTTCGCGAAACTCAGGTGAAACTCGGCTGATCCTGCATAGTACTCCATGACCTGCGCGCAGTCATTTACTATCTTCTCTTTTATCCAACTAAAGCCCACCTCTTGTGTATCTGACATTTATCTAGATGAGTACCTCACTTTTTTGTTCGTCTTTTCTTCCCAAACAGTCATTACCGGCACCATTATCATCACTGCCGTCGTCGTCGTCAACCTCCCTCATGTCTACCACCGGGCGAGCTCCCTTCCCGACTTTCTTCAAATGACCTGCCCGGGCTGATCTCTCGCTTATGAGACTGGGTCGAGAAGAGAAGCACGTGACTAGACTACGTGTTCCTCTGGTCGTCCCCGTTGCTTATTTCACTAGAACCGTTTCGTATCATTCTCGATACGGACTAGCCCAACTTTCCGCCTTCAATACCTCGCTAATGCTAGTTAGGTCAACGCGGTAACTATTATCAATCTCATTGCACGCACTCACCATGCATGGAGAGCCGTGGTCGTACACGGTGCAGAAGACACTCTTGGGCACTTCCGTGTCATTCTCGTCGTAGCACACGTTGTTGGCCACCGTCTTGACACGGGCCTGGCTCAGACCTTTGACGGGAGAGTCGTGGTCATCTGCGACGGAAGGTATAGAACGATAACTTGCACGGTTGTCATAAAAACGGGACTGAAGGCAACTACACAACAGAAATTTAGGTACGCGATAAATGTGACCACTTATAACTAAGCCTGTTATGGAACCGTGCCAGTATCCAGCGGCTTAGTACAAAAATACCCGCTACTTGTTTTCCAGAAATTATTGTGCTAATGAATAGAAAGAGCTTGGTTAAATGCCCATTGATAAGTCAGGTGATGCAGCTCTGCAACCTAGCATCGTCCTCACGGTTTGTTGTGTCAGCCGTTGCTACTGCACGTAATCGCGACAACACAAAGGTGTACTATATCTCTAGCAAGCCCGCATTGCGGCACGACGTTTCAATTTTGTGTGAGAACACACCCAATCACACACACAAAAAAAAGCTTTATTTTTCACAGGATCCCTGTACCTCACGAAACGCCGAAATTTCAACAATCACGTGTTTACACACACAAGAGCCCCCCCCCCCCCCCCCCGCACGTAAAAAAAATGACCGAGGGTCAATTCTTCTTGACATAATCATCACAACTGAAAGGGTACGTTTTTTTTTTAATTTTGCAGAGGATGTGCGTACATCGTTATAACCTTTCGTTTTGTCGCGTGGTATCGCAGCGGCGAGACTGAGCGAGCGCAGCTACAACACTTCTCCGCAGCAGGACGCGTTGCGTGGCGTTATGCCTGCCACGCTTACACAGTGGCGGCTCAAGATGCTTGAAACGCGACGAATGACCGAGGGTGATATAGCGTATGGTAGAGCTTTCCCTGTAAAATATGGAGCGCATGAACATTCACTCACGGTGGGTGTGTCCGTAGCCGGTCGCGTACACGTTCCATCCTCCAACTACGGGTGCGCTGGGCAGGCATATGGGCTGGATTGTGTCGGTGCGGTTAAGCGGAGTCTTCAGTTTGAGTACGGCGATGTTGTTCTGGCCAAAGTGAAAACGTCCAATTAATCGCATGATCGGCAATATGTTGAAATGTAATCAAAACAATGGTATCGGGTTATGAAATGGGATAGTCTATAGAGCATCCCTCAGTATAAAACAGCAGTCAGTGTTGGTGAACAGTTAGCCAACATTCATAGGCGCGTGGTGGGTTCCCCATTCGGGGGGGAGGAAAGGTCGAAGTATCGTCAGAGCGAGCACCCTTACTTCCGGTTGGTCGAGAAGTTCAAACCACAGCATGCTCCACAATAGTTGAAAAAATGAAGGGACAGCCTGGCTTACTTCCCATAATTGTCCGCTTTTGGTCCGTCGCTTACCGGAAGTGAAGACGTAAAATAAACTGTTCTTGGAATGCAACTTGAGAGACCTTAGGCTGCAATTATGTACAAAACCCAGCGTAGCAGTAACCCTGATCTTTAAACAATGATGGAGTAGGTTTGACGGCGAGCGAGTATTCGCTGCTTACTTCTGTGGTTTGTACTATAGAGCAAGAAATCATGTGAGAAAAACAATCTCCGTATCACTAACACATGCAAGTATATATGCCATCGAGGTCTCCATAACGAAACGATGTAGGGCAGACCATGCACCCTCTCTTTAGGTGACTGCGGCCACCTCCTCTCTCCCTCTTTCTTGCACACCTGTATTAAGGTTATTATTATTCAGCCAATCAGAACACAGTTATGCAGTGCAAGTGGCATGCAGTTAACTACGATAACTGAATTCGATCAGAATCATTACGTTCTTTGTCATTAAATTATATGCCATTATTCTAACCCCTACATCATGTCACTGAAGGTTGGTCGAAGAAGCCAGTAAGACATCGCACTTAAGAACTTTCATGCTATGTATCTTCGAAGTTCACCGGTTTGCTACTTGGAAGGATCGCCCGTGATGTTTGCTCTGACGGCTATCATGCACATCGGGCCGCAGATTCTTGTAATATCACCAGGTATTCACTCAGAAGTGCTCCGAGTCAATGTGAGATGCTTTGTCAATTGAAAAGCAGTGGAAACGCTTACCTCGTGACCTCCCTGGTATCCTTTGAAGACGCAAGCCTCTTCCACGTCAGCGCTCCTTTCTCCTTCAAGAACTGCGTCCCTAGAATGTGCTCCAGCAAGCACCTTCAGAACACCAATGTTTTTCAGCTTCCTGAAAAAGTGAGGAGTGACAGTGTTATAGGCGCGGTTGTCTATACGCTGGATTCCCCTTTATATGAAATCATTGCAAAGATTGGACGTGGAATGGATAGCCTGCAGGCCAAGATGTGGGTAGTACAGAGACCCCATCTCTTGGCGGCTTCCCAAGCTTGCTGAATCTCCAAAGTTGGTCTTGGGGATCTGAGATAATCTCTGGGGCGCTCTGCTTCGTTCCCGGTTCATCCGAAAGAACTGCAGTTGTTTTCTGAACTATTTTGCAATCCCGTAGTATGTGATCTATGGGTTGGCTCATCTATACTTACATATTCTACATTCGGCCTAAGGGTACAATTCTGGAAATACGCGATTAAGATGTACTGTATTCGTGTAAGTTGTAGTTTAAGGGCACCTCTGGTCTGATACCTAAAATATGTCCACAATCTTTTGATCGACAGCTACAATCTATAGCACATATCAACCCTCAGACAAGACAGCAGCCCAACTATTCAATTTAGACAGAAGCTATCTATTTTTCCCATTATCTCTCACGCACGCTCTTTCTCTCTCTCAGAAACATAAAAAACGTAACCATATAACAAGTAGATTTTTTTCTTCCACATCACCTCCTTGCTCTATCAGCACATCTTTTTGGTTCACCTTCCATATACTTGTGTTACACCAGACGCATAGACGATTGTTCGAAAGACAGATGGGAGCCACCACCTTGGCTACTAAATGCATGTTTTCATATCTTTGCATATCGACATGAATTAATAAGGTCATGAAGCTTCGAATGCGCCAACCCGACCACTTTCCTACCGCGTCCACCACGTCTACCATAGCATTGTTCGTTTACTCGTTAAAGATACAAAGCCGCCAGGAAAATAGGCAGCATCAAGGCCGGTCTGTAAAATAGATCATACCTTACCAGATGCAAGAGGCCGTCGTGACAACGTGTTGTTCGTCGATGAGCGCGCCGCTGCAGCGGTGGTGGCCTAAGCGCGTGTTGACCTGAACGTGCCAGGGCCAGCTCCCTGGAACCGCCTCTTTGCCGCCTTCGATGCGGTCTTCAGCCTCCAGGTGGGGCTGGATGCGGGGCACACCGCACTCATCTGTGCAAGAGGGTCATTATACCACGTTGGTTATATGGTATCTTCCCTTAATTTTCTTACACATATAAAGTATGTTGATAGCATAACGTAAAATTTAAAAATGATGACACAAATACTAAGCAGAATTATTGCTTAGGGAGCTGTACGTATATATCTATACGCGTTGTGTATGTTTGTAGGTACGTGCGTGCGTGCGCGCGTAATAACAATTGTTGGACTTTAAAAGTCCCAAAACCATCGTATGATTATGAGAGACGCCGCAGTGGACGGCTCCGTAGATTTCGACCATCTGGGGTTCTTTAAAGTGCACCCAAATCTGAGCACACGGGCCTAGAGCATTTTCGCCTGCATAGAAAATGCAGCCGCCGCAGCCGGGATTCGATCTCGTGACCTGCGAGTCCGCAGCCGAGTGTCTCATCCACTAGACCGCCACGGCGAGTGGGCGTGTGTTTGTGCGAAAACGGAACGGGAAAAGAAGCAGAGAGAGAGAGAGAGAGAGAGTTAGAATTCATCAGAAGGCTAAGAGGTTGGCCTGAGCTCGTACGCTCTAGCCTGTTATCTGCGCAGGGGAAAACGGAAAGAGGTGAATGTCAGTCTTGTGTAACGATTAGTGTAGTTCAACATCCTGCGCTAAATAGATACAGTTCCACTACAGTGTAAATCCTGAGGAATTGCGTAGACTCATCGATGCCAACTCATAGACTTCCCACCGTTCGGTTAACTAAACCATCGATGACGTCATCGTTTTTGATAAGCATGTAGGATTTTCCCGACGCGAGTGAAATCTTGCTACGCAGACTCGCAAGCTCACCGTACGACATGCAAGCTACGTTTTTCCGTGCTTTATCAACTTCCTGCTTGATATGGCAGTTGAGATACGTGTTATCCGCAGCGCGTTCAGTCTGGTTGTTGTTGTTTCCCCCTTCAGTCGTATGTAGCGCCAGAAAAACGCCGGTGGTATACGAGCAGTCATGCGCTTCGTGAGGTGGTGCCGCCCTCTATTGCGCGGCGCTGGAGACATCCAGATGTTTCAACGCTTCGTAAGCGTTTTGCAGGTTTACGTTAATCATTGCGATTTTTTCTTGGTTATTTAGTTAATTATTTTATTTTAGACATTCTTTCCTTATTTGAACGCGCTTTCGAGCATTGCCAGCTTTGTCTTAATCCTGTGATGATCACTACATTTTGAGCCTCATCTCACCACGCGATATCTGGGGATGCACGGCAAGCCAAGCCCCTAGAGGGCTACACACTGAAAGGAGAGATGAATGGTGATGATGGGGAGAGAAATGTGATGCGTATGTACAAAAGCCACGTACCCAATGGTTTCGCTACGGTATATAGTGTGCAGTCCTGTACTACTGAGAAAACTTATACCTGCTGCCCCTGTGCCAGTGGACTCTGTTTGACCACACATTGCTGACAAAATGCCACTTTCACTTTGCGCTACGTCACCGATTCCTGCCCGCGATTAAGCCAGCATTTTTTTGTTGTGGCACGTAATCTGGGCAATCACAAAATAAGTGCTCTGTTGCTTCACACACTTAGCGTCCACAATTCACTCTTCCATGGAGCCACACACAGTAGTGAGAATTTATTAGAAGGGTCGGCCTGAGCTAGTTCGCTCTAGCCTGCTACTCTACACAGGGGATAAGGGAAAGGGGAAAGAAAGAGGGATGAAGGGTGATGATGCCAATGAAGTATAGACGTAATGGCAAGTCAAGGCAACGCCTCGACTAATTCAGTGCCGCGGATTAGCGTGGCTTCTTTTATTCTAGCTGGAGAGCGAGAGGTCATGGCAGGGTGTGTTTCATGCAGATGCCTGTGTGGATATTCTGGTTAAGGCCACAGGCAGTGCCGCTGTGGTGCTCCGTTGCCTGTCTTCACTGTGTCAGCCTCTCTTTTGTCGCCATTTTGTGGTTTAAATCTCACTTCAGGAATAAGTATCTACAGCTATCCAAGCACCAACTTATCAAAAAAGAAAAACTAGTTATTTAGCAATATTACTTAGTCAGGCATAAAGCTATAGCCTTAACCATGCTGAAGTTAATCTCGACTTTACAAATAAAGTAAGTTTAGAGTACCAAGAGTATACTCCGCCTCCTCGAACCAACACCCGCGCTCAAGTGAAGATGAGCCTAAAGGAAGATGTAGACATAGACTTAGGGACGGGAAGGTCAGCAGATCACAGGCTGGCTGTCCTGTGCTGATGAAAGGAATAAGGGTAACAAAAGGTAATACATACGAGATGTTACAAAAAGTAGCAATAAAAAGAGGGAGAAAAGGAAGATACGACACTGCCTAAAGTTTGTCTCTTAGACCAGTTGCCACCCAAAAAAACGCAAGAACGCTTTCAGATTCAACTGTGCTGAGAATGGTCTCGGCCAGTGTCCCAAGACCACTTCCTCTGACAATGTGCAGTAGTCAAAAGAGGTCGTTACTTTGCTCGGGACACTGCAGTGAGCACACTCTGAAAAATATGGGGGATTGTCTACTCGCAGCTACAGTTCTTACATCGCGGGCTGCTGGCCGCACCAATCGTAGATGAAGAGCAGATAAATCTCACGGACTTACCAACACGGTGTGCGGTGGCTGAGACGACTAGTAGGGCAGCACAGAGAAGAAGAGTGCGCATGTTTACGCCAGACACCACCCCTAAAAAATGAATGCTGAATCTACCTGAGAAGACCCGATATTTATACCCCACTCTACTGTTTTCTCTACAATCGTCGCATGAAGATAACGGGGCTGAATAGCGTCGCGTTGGCCTTTTATCAGTTTCTACCATGCTATCATTCTCGCTTCCTTTGTATTGTTCACAAAAGTTGACTGTTCTACGTCGGCTACCGATTTAGGCGACATAGCTGCACATGCATGGTTTAGTTGGCATGAGACCTCTAGAGTGACTCCCGCTGGTCTAAATTGTCTGTGTTAGCGCAATGATGTGAGATACATGGTGTTTAACCAATACCGAGCAGCGTCTGATACTTCAAGCGAGCCATCTGGGAATCTCAGGGTGAAAATACAAACATTCAGACGAGATCATCCGGTTATCGCCAACGAGACATCCCAAAAACCAGCACAGACCTCTTTAAAAAGTGTGGTTGTTGGCAGTTATTTTTGTTTACAGGGCCTCGTTAGATAAGCTAGAAATGTTCAGATAACACTACACATTGCTTCGAAGCTTTTCTTAGTGTATATTCGCAGTATCACTCGTATCTAGGTTGTTATATTCAATTACTGTCATGTGGTACACGTGAAACGCTACAGATACCAGATATCACATAACAATATGCCATCGTATATTGCTCAACAATAACAAATAATTGAAATCTGAATTCACATGCTCTCAACTCTGCTAAAACAAATTCTGTTTCGAGACGCACAAATACCGAAAACGTCATAACGTGGTCGTAGCGGCTGTGAGGCAGCAGCAGGTGGGGTTAACCTCACCTATATGCATGGCCGGCAACTGTCCCGCCTCAGCATCATCTCCTGAAGTGTAAAGGGTCTGTTCTCATGAATTACACGGGTTGCACAGCCGAATGTCTGTAGCAGTTGGGCCATCAAGACTCGTTGCACAATCCTCCCCGTTGCCGCGGGCCCTTCAGGATAAACGACAACTTCAAATGGTCAGCGTATATGAAAAATTATCAGCAAGCTGAACAACACCACTGCTTTTTCCTGATTAAACAGTGAGCAAAGCCACAGAAAATTTGTGTGTCGCTGATGTCACTGCAGCAGGCACAGAGTGGCAAAGTGTAAAGCCGAGTCTTCAAAGACCAAGCCGGATTTCACGAGGCATTTTCTGGAGCTCACTAAATCAAAAAAATGTCTTGTTGATAAGTTTCAGTAGACCGCATCTCACGTTGGAGTTGAAAGCAATCAAATGGCTGATGTCCTGCGTGCGAAGCGCGGACAAGTGTTCCAAAAGTATGAGCCCATAAAACTTATCTGAACAACAAAGATGTAATACACAATCACTTCCAGGATGATCCACAAGTTTCCACGTGTGTAATCTACGGGCAATTTCTGGAGCAAGCGACGCTGTCGTACTGCATAAGAACGCTTCACTAGCTTCGAATGGAAGCCATTAAACTCCAAAGCTCTGGTTTGTTAAATCAAGTGAAGAAGTTGTGGTGGCGCGCTGCGAAAACACGATATTTGTTGCCTCACTCCTGATCAGAATTTATTCAGGGATGGACTTTTTCAGCCGTCAAGACTATGCATTCTACTTTACATGCAAATTTCCCATTTGACACAGATTCTCTATTACTACAAAACAACGTCTTCAAGAAACCCCATAGAAAAGACTACGCGAAACGTTTGTTTTTACTTGACCTTGGTCAATACAAAAAGCCAGTGCTATAGCGCTGACACGTTACGTCACTACCTCCGTCGCGACTCCTGCATAACAGAACACGACACAGCACATCACCTCAGGTAACATCTCATCTCCGGTGACAGTAATTGTCCTTAAACGTTCATGATCATCTGCCTATACAAGAAACACTTTATTATTCAGTAGTAGCACACTGTTGTTTCGTTAAGATCGATATTTTTGTCTTCCTAGATTTCATAACCATTACTTTAAAGAAAAGTACTGAGCATAGTCTCAGGCCGCGAATCGTTGGTCAGCAAGAGTTGCCATTATCAGGCACTGTTCTACGTTTGCTTCACGTGTGCGGAACATAGTCGAACGACAGGCGCAGCTTTTATCTATAGGCTAGACGCTCTTTTTCCAATCATATGTCGTGTAATTTCCAGCCTCTTCAGCATGCAATGAGTAACAAAAGAATAGCTGGAATTACCCGAGCCATGGGGAGAGACTGCTTGTGTCAGACAATCAGCCGATGTCGGACAGAGTATCAAACAATGAGCACTATACGCTGATATTTTCAAATAAGCGCATATATGGGCTTTTTGGGTGAGCTGGTCATAGTCTGGCGGAAAAACAACTCTGACTAAGCGACCTACCGACCAGCCGACCGTGTGTGTGTGTGTGTGTGTGTGTGTGTGTGTGTGTGTGTGTATGTATGTATGTATGTATGTATGTATGTATGTATGTATGTATGTATGTATGTATGTATGTATGTATGTATGTATGTATGTATGTATGTATGTATGTATGTATGTATGTATGTATGTATGTATGTATGTATGTATGTATGTATGTATGTATGTATGTATGTATGTATGTATGTATGTATGCACGTGTGTGTGTGTGTGTGTGTGTGTTATTTTTTTCTCTCCTCTCCATCCACCAATCTCCCCCTTCCTCTTTGCAAGTAGGGTAGCAATCCGGCTTGCCTTTCCTTTCCTATGCTATTGCTCCTCTATTTTGTAAAACAGACCGATGCCTTCGTTAGCGGCGGCCACTCCTCCGTCCATTGAGGAACAACTAAAAGCAGAATAAATATTCGTAAGGTTGTAGAGAGCAGGGGATATTGAAATGACACGGACATTTGCTAAGTTCGCATGCAAACAAACAAAAAAAAAACCATGGCGGGAGGCGGGTATTTGGGCAGACACGCAGTTCTACAAAGAAGTGAAAAGGCACAAACGGTTCTGGTTAACTTCGCGCAAGTGACAGCTACTCAAATGAGCGAAAACCATAAGGCAGTGTTAACCATTATTGTATAGTCTACCGCAGTCCCACCTATCCCCATGGATTACCTGCGCGCTTTTATTCCACAATAAAAGACTTTGCATCCGTCCATATGTGCCTAATAAAACCACATTAAGGCTCAACAATATCATTAGAGAACTGTTCAACAGTTCCTCATCACTTTTAATAATAATAATAATAATAATAATAATAATAATAATAATAATAATAATAATAATAATAATAATAATAATAATATCAGAGGTATTACGTCTCAAAACGAATATATGACTATGAGAGATGCCATAGTGCAGACTCCGGTACTTTAGACCATCGGGTGTTCTTTACTGACATCGCAAAGGTACACGTACCTCTACCGTTTCGTCTCCTCTACCAATTCGGCTCTGCACCGAGCGTTATAGCCACAGCTTTACCGCGGTGGACATAACTTCCAACGTCCATCTTTCCGTGAAATTCCGTCTTGTATGCGCATAAAAAAAAGTGAGATGATGCATATACATACTACGGAATTCTGAAAAGTAAGGGCGGTTTGTGCTTCAAACGTTTAGTAAGTCGGTAGTACATTTGTAGCTTCCGTGTAGGTCTAAAACACGATGTAAGTTCTCTTTTCTGTGTTTCCATTGTTGGCCAGTGCAAACATACATGCGTAAACATACATGCGTACATGCGTACATACATACATACATACATACATACATACATACATACATACATACATACATACATACATACATACATACATACATGCGTACATACATACATACATACATACATACATACATACATACATACATACATACATACATACATACATACATACATACATACATACATACATACATACATACATGCGTACATACATACATACATACATACATACATACATACATACATACATACATACATACATACATACATACATACATACATACATACATACATACATACATACATACATACATACATACATACATACATACATACATACATACATACATACATACATACATGCATGCGTACATGCGTACATACATACATACATGCGTACATACATACATGCGTACATGCGTACATACATACATACATACATGCATACATGCGTACATGCGTACATACATACATACATACATACATACATACATACATGCGTACATGCGTACATACATACATACATACATACATACATACATACATACATACATACATACATACATACATACATACATACATACATACATACATACATACATACATACATACATACATACATACATACATACATGCCAATAACTTCGCGAAAAGTGCCACAAACTAGTCGAACGATTAGAAAAGTTGAAAACTGCTAATCGAACACTTTCATCTCGTCGCCTCGGCGGGGGCGTCACATTCAACTCTAGATGTGTCAACAGCACATTAATAGGCACTTCAGTACGCTGTTGTCAATTTAGTGATTTTGTACAAATTTAACGAGCATAATACTCTGTTAATCTGTCAAGTATAAATAAACTACCCCAGCTGCCGCACACAAGCACTCTATCTCAGAGAGCTGTCTCGCCCACCGTGAGCGCGTGCTGCAAGTGATGTCACGTGGGCGATCATGCACGTCCCGCTCTACGGAGAGTTAGCACGCCGCACCGCCATTCAGGCACCAAGGCAGCCATGGTCATAACGTCAGCGCGTTTGAACTCCTGCAGAGGCAAACGCCACCAACGCAGCCACGACACGCCTCAACGCAAAGCAAACGCCCATCGGCCGCACCACTGGGCCCCGAAGCGAGACGACGCTTCTCGTTACACGGAAGGGCGCTGCGGCGATAACACTCGTACTCCATTACGAGACCGATAGTAAATCTCGCATAGCGTAAAAGAAAACGAGAAGCGCGAGAAAAGAACAAGCTCAAAAGAAGGCGTCGCCTGGCGTGCCCGATAAAAACTACATCGCGGTAGCGTGTCGGTGGAGCACTTTCATCCTATGCAATTGTGGGTACCTATAAAAGTACGTCGAGGATCGTATTTACACTCCATACCCACTAATATCTAGGCCTATATGTCCTGTTACGAGATGTGAAGAAATACCTTGCATTATTCTACGACTGACAAGTCGTTACACACACAACCAATGTTGTGCTTTATCTCCAACATATTACAGCTGGCCATACACAGGAAATATCAGCGAATACAAGGGAATCGGTTCAAAGGCAAACGTGGAAATGTCTCCGTCCGCATTATGATTCATCACCGCGATGTGGTTTAATTTCCAAAGATAGAAAGAAAAACATAAGGACCCTGCAATCAAAAACGTTGCCCCGTGACCGCATGGCACACTGTTGTATAGGGACGCTATATATATATATATATATATATATATATATATATATATATATATATATATATATATATATATATATATATATATATATATATAAGAGAAAGAAGTGTATACCTAAGGGCTCGTTTTTCCGTGTTTTGACACAATAACGGCTGGTTATTTTTTCACCCACTTTTCTTTCTTCTTATTTACATTCTATTTGTTCTAATAACTTCCCCTATACATTCCTTGGCATTATTGTCTGTTATATCTTTTATATATATATATATATATATATATATATATATATATATATATATATATATATATATATATATATATATATATATATATATATATATATATATATATATATATATATGTATATATATATATATATATATATATATATATAGAGAGAGAGAGAGAGAGAGAGAGAGAGAGTGATAATACATTTACATTTGTAGCTGGCTTTCTTTAAGTGTGAAAAGTTCATAAACAGCAGAGGGGTGTGAGAACGTTGTGAGTAAAACCTGCTCTCTGCAAAAGCTGGTTGAGGACGCGAAAATGTTGCTTAAAGTAGGCACAAGGTCTGGCAAAACTAGTTTAAGTGTCTTTTTAGTGTCCCTTCGACAACATCCCCTCGTTTTCTTTAATTTATTCTTTCCTAATCATTCACTTATCATTTATTTATTTATTTATTTATTTATTTATTTATTTATTTACTTTACCCTCAGTGCGCATAAAGGCATCAAGGAGGTTGGGTAGCACAAGAACAATAATATATGTAAAAATAGAACATATAATTACAACAAATTATTGAAAATAAAAGTACAAACAACACTAAGCTACAATAGGCTATAGATAGAAATAATCGGTTAGCGCAGCCTTGAATGAGGACGCCTCCTCGATACATGGCGACGGAGGAGGGAATACGGTTCGACTCGGCGCTGATTTTTGGTAAAATGGAGTCTGAAAAGTCATTAGTCCTGCACAATGAGTGAAAAGTTTATACTGATGATCAAGACGCGATGATAGGTAGGAAGGTCCTGAGAATTTTTGTTTCAGCGAATTATCTCGCATCTTTTCAACAATACATGAACACAAAATTGAGGAGAGTTCATGCAAGTTAAACGTTTTCGGTGCTTTGAAGGTAACGTGACAACTCGGCGTGTGAACTCGGTAAGGCCGATTTAGACCAGCGTCTTTGTTTTGTTTTTTAGAGCTATTTGTAATTTGAATGGCCTATGAGATGATGATGATGATGATGATGATGATGATGATGATCAAAAGAGGATACCGGCCCAGAGGACGATTACGCTGCTTAGAGGAGGTCGGCTGGGATCCCTTGGGACACCGCGGCCTCCAATGCGCGTGAGATTACCCGCGGCGTTGCTGTGCCGAGTCGGTGGTACGCAGAATGAACTCTCGCGCAACGCCGACAACAAGCTGCTATACTCCGGAGGCAAGAGCGCTGGCATGCGGCGGCCATGCAGACTGCAAGCTACCCCGGAGGTAAACTCGGGAAGCAGCAATTAATCACTCCGTTGCTCCCGGTCATGAGCGCCAGAAGGCGTTTAACGCACGGCAGGACATAATCAAAAGTCAAGTGGTCAACGTCCCGATAGCCGTTCAAAAAACTGCGACATGTATTCAACATATGCGACGGCGCAGCGCGTGCACATAAAGCGAAAGCTCATAAGCAAGCCCTTGTACAAATCCGGCCTATGCAGTGAAGAAAAGAAATATTCACGCATGATTCAAGTACCTAGAAGAATCAGAAATACCTGAATATAAATAAAACATGCATATACCTCGTCTTGACCAGCTTCACGCAAGTTCCCATGAGAACCATTGGCTGTACATTTCTCGAACCATTAAGCAGTAATAGTGAAGGTAAAACGTAATGCAGAACTGAAAACGTTATACGAGTTATGACTGCTAAAACATGGCCTTCTACACACGTGTTGTCACTCAGTTAAATGCTCGAGTGGGTCTTGTTACGTATTCGGCGGCTGGACGACAGCCGGCCCAGGAAAGAGACGACTCAAGCAGTGCCAGGAAGACAATCCCAGTTTATTCACCTTGCGGCGCGTTTTTAAGCGCTACGCAGCCAATCGCAGGTTGGCACGAAAGAAAAGGAAACAGCAAGATAACAGCAATCGGGCAATGTTATCAGAAAGCCCCGACGTAGAAAGAGGGCGAGCACTGCAAACGTTACAGTCTGTAATCCATCATCCAACTCCCAACTGCTTCGCCCACTCCTCACGATTCACTTCGCAGAGATACGGGATTTTTTTTTTTCAGTCTCACTAAAAAAATGGCCCCATATTTGCATGGTAATCTGCAAATGTCGTCGAAAGACAACAGTCTTGCGTGCAGAGATAGTGAACAAAACATTTATTGGATGTTCTGCGCAAGAAAATCGGTGAATGGTATTCTGGAGGCGCTGCGTTAGAGTGCCTCGAGCGTGCAGCGGAGGCGAACGAGCGCATCAAGTCACGTCACACGGGAAACATGAGCGCCATCTGGCAGTTTTCTTGGGAAACGAAGTGCGTGGCTCTGAAACGGGTGTGCGCGCCCGTCTCAGAGGTGATAAGGTGTAGAACGCAAGGCAACGGGTAGGTGCCGCTACCGTCTCGTCTTAGCAAAGCGTTGGAAACGCTCGCCTTTTCGTGCAAGCGTTGCATGGTCAGCGCAGCGTGATGAGCGCTGCGGTCCTTAAAATTGCCTATGTATGCCTTTTATAGTAAAAGACGCACATACAGAAATAGGCGTGTTGTTGTGGTGCCCCAGACATGCGCAATAATTGCTTTTTAATTTACTATTGCACAAGTACGCACACCCGTCTCAGAGCCACGCGCTTCGTTTTCCAAGAAAACTGCCAGATGGCGCTCATTTCTCTCGTGTGACGTGCCTCGATGCGCGCGTTCGCCTCCGTTGCACGCTCGAGGCACTCTAAACGCAGAGCCTCAACAATACCATTCACCGATTTTCTTGCGCAGAACATCAAATAAATGTTTTGTTCACTCTCGCCACACGCAAGACTATCGTCTTTCGACGACATTTGCAGATTACCATGCAGATAAGCGGCCATTTTTTTCTTTCAAGACATAATTCTTTCTAGATATCTTTATTAACACGGTAAACTTCAATGCAGCCTTCTCTTCAGTGCGACTGACACCGACGAGTCTCAAGATTGAATAAAACATCAGCTGACTAATAAATATGCAACTTCTTGAACACGGGTGACGCCGGGCGTCGATGGGCGGGCGCAAAGAAGGACGATCAACACGACTTTGCACTCTTCAATATACATATATATATATATATATATATATATATATATATATATATATATATATATATATATATATATATATATATATATATATATATATATATATATATATATATATATATATATATATATATGTGTGTGTGTGTGTATGTATATATATATATGGGATATGGCACAACGGGAGCGTTGTCAACAAGGATAAATATATTTATTTCCCAACAGTTTCGGGAGGGGACCTCCCTTCATCAGGGGATGAGTTATACTGACATGAGCTTCCAAACTTCCTTGCTGCCGCGTCCCTCTCGCCTTGAAAGACGTTTGCGAGAGTGAGAGGGAACTGGAAAAAAGGAAAAAAAAGGAAAAAAAGGAAAAAAGGAGAAAAGGAAAAAACAAAAAAGGGGGGAAAAGACGAAAAAAGAAAGAAAAGAAAGAAAGTAAAAAAGAGGAAGAACCACTGTCAACGAAGCCAACTGTCCGTCTACATCCACCCAAAGACGTGATATGAACCGTGGGTGGATGTAGACGGACAGTTGGCTTCGTTGACAGTGGTTCTTCCTCTTTTTTACTTTCTTTCTTTTCTTTCTTTTTTCGTCTTTTCCCCCCTTTTTTGTTTTTTCCTTTTCTCCTTTTTTCCTTTTTTTCCTTTTTTTTCCTTTTTTCCAGTTCCCTCTCACTCTCACAAACGTCTTTCAAGGCGAGAGGGACGCGGCAGCAAGGAAGTTTGGAAGCTCATGTCAGTATAACTCATCCCCTGATGAAGGGAGGTCCCCTCCCGAAACTGTTGGGAAATAAATATATTTATCCTTGTTGACAACGCTCCCGTTGTGCCATATCCCATACCTTCACGAAGACTAACTGGCCCATTCAATTATTACTCCCACTGACTATATATATATATATATATATATATATATATATAAAGAAGAAAAGTCTAGGAGTGTCGCTGCAGCAGACGTTTCGGAAAGCGGACTTGTTTTCTTCAAGAGCTGCGAATGCCCATACCGTATAGCCAAATCTGTTTGGCCTCTCGTTTACAAGCATTTTTCTATGCATGCATGTGACTGCTTATTTCCACCGCATGTGCTATTTGTTTCAAGTGAGAGTTACTCTGTGGGGCCCGCCCATCGTGTGCTATCGTATAGTCTGTGACGCAGACAAAACAGCATATATTGCACATAGCCAGTTGTACCATATTGAGTGCGCACTCGCGCCAGAGAGCAGTCTTGTTCCTCTTCGTTCTTCGAGCGCATCGATCATTATATCAAGTGCGGACAATACTTTTATGACTGGGAAACACGACAACACACACCGTGAGTGGAAATCGAAAGAGAAAGCACGCGAGAAACAGAAAGAGAAAGAAAGAAAGGAAAACATATAGGAGTAAAATCTGAAATAAAGAGAAAAAAGGGAGAAGAAGCTCAAGAACAATTACCAAAGAAAGAAAGGAGGGAAAAGGGAGGAGTTATGTACTTACTCTAATCTTACGTGACCTTATTAGTGTTGAATTTCATATTTTTCATATATCTCTTCGTTTAACTTTCTTTTAGTTTTCGAAATTCTTTTATCCACATTACCTTGACCGCCGGTTTAATGGCCGATCCCCCGTAGTGGGTACGAGCCAAAACATAGGCACAAGCAAGCAAGCCGAAAGGAAAGCCCAAGAAACAATGAAGGTTGCCCAGCTCAGCATTTCATTCAAGCATGACGTCAGTAGAGCAAAGCTACCTCTGATTTTTTTTCTGTATGTCCCAAATCTGGCGCATCATAGCCATTGTTGCTTTTGCGCCATAAAACCCAACGTAACTAACTAACTAACTAACCAAATGATATCCGCGTGTATGTGCATGTTACGTGTCCTCTTCCCCAACGCAAAGAAAAGGGGAAGAAAGAACAACTGCGCTAACGTGAATGGTGGAGTAGCAGCGGCCGGTGTGTTGAACTGGTTGAGTCAAAGGGAAAGAAAAAAGAGCACCATTAAATTATTATTATCAATAATTGTTAAAACTAAAATAAAAAATAAAAGCTGACTCATGCACACAAGGCCCTATAGGTCAATGCTTCTTTCGCAACATTGGTTTTTGCTCAACAAGCGAATGTATCGGTTAATTTCGGGGGAAGCCTCACGCGTATACATTACAGGAATATATTAAAAAAGAAACAGCAAATTACGAACAAAAGGTAAGCAAGAATTATAAGCTGCATTTCCACTCAAGGTCACACAGCTGCGTGGGCATTCCGAGTTATCGCAGTCAAATGCAGCTGTTTCTGTACGCCCTGCTTGTCTAGGATGCTCTACAGTATTTCAAAAAAAATTAATAAAGTAAGAAACAATTTAGAAAGATAGAACGCCCTATTAATCACACGTTTTTTTATTTTTATTTTTTTTTTCGCGGGAAAGGTAGATGCATATTCATTCCCTGTGTGGCCGACTGAACGCTGCGGTACAGTTTGTGCAATGCGACTTGATCAAAATATTTCCTTGGAATTAAATACAGTTGTACGAAAAAAGTTCATCATTCAATACTAATAAAGAAGAGCATAACTATTTCTCTTTCGTATTCTTTTCTTCTACCCGCCATGGTGACCTAGCAGTCGTAGTTACGGTGCTTAACAGCTGACCCTTAGGCAGCAGGATCGAATCTGCGCGCCGCGCCGCGGCTGCCTTTTCGAAGGAGGCGAAAGTGCTATAGGTCCGTGTGCTTAGATTTGCTATAGATTTGCTATAGATTGCTTAGATTTGCGTGTGCTATAGGTCCGTGTGCTATAGATCCGTGTGCGTTAAAGAAGCCCAGGCGGTCTAAGTTAGCGGCGCTTTCTACTATGGCGTACTTGATATTTATATCGTGTTTTGGGGTGTAAAAGCCCAGCAAAAATATTATATTTATATTATTTCTCTTATTCTAAAATAAACATATTTGCTGACGTGAATTCGGTCCAATAGTTACAATGTGGAGTGTTCCAGACGAACACAGAGAGAAAATAAAAGCAATTGTTCTAGGGAGAACGTGTACTGAAATCATAATAGTAGCCGTTTTTTACATAAAAGAAACATCACGAATGTGTGAAATTGCCCCGCCGCGGTGGTCTAGTGGCTAAGGTACTCGGCTGCTGACCCGCAGGTCGTGAAATCGAATCTTGGCTGCGGCAGCTGCGATTTCGGTGGAGGCGGAAACGGTGTAGGCCCATGCGCTCAGATTCGGGTGCACGTTAAAGAACCACAGGTGGTCAAAATTTCAGCGGAGCCCTCCACTGCGGCGTCTCTCATAATCATATGGTAGCTTTGGGACGTTAAACCACACATATCAATCAATCAACGTGTGAAATTGCAGATAGGCAGAGTGTGTGCGCGTGTTCTGTAAGAATATAAGGCAAAACGCGCGTGGTAGAACCAGACAAAAGAAACTATACGTATATACATAAAGTAATAATAATCTGGCCATAAAACGGCAAACATAAAAGTAAAAGCCCTTGATATGTCTATAAGTATATTGCACACGTTTAGCAGCGTCGTAACCTTAAGCTATCCTCTATAGGCACCAATGGAGCCGACGTGCCTGGTTTGTACTCGATATGACTACAATTACACAATCTACACAGAGCCGTTCGTCCACATCGTAACGATTGGGCCCAAACAAAAAAAAAGAATGCTGTGCAAGTAGCTACTTGGTGAGTGCTCCACATGACATCGATTCCCAACGGGGAACTGCCGGAATGTTTGTCATTTAAACACCATATATATATTTATGTGACCTCATGATGAGTTGGAAGACGTGGTTTGGCTCAGACGCCTTGCACTTGTTTTTATTTTCACTTCTTCTAGCTTCGAATATATATATATATATATATATATATATATATATATATATATATATATATATATATATATATATATATATATATATATATATATATATATATATATATATATATATATATATATATATATATATATATATATATATATATATATATATATATATATATATATATATATATATATATATAGAGAGAGAGAGAGAGAGAGAGAGAGAGAGAGAGAGAGAGATGCGCACTGCAATTGGGGAGGAGACTATAAAGAAAAGAAAGAAAGCGCCCATACATGCCATCACTCAGGTCGGTTGTTACGTATAGTAAGAACTGCCATAATGCATTATTTTTCTTCTTGTCAACTCACTGTGTTAGCAGGGGAAGCCAGACACACGGTGGCACTTAACAAAGGCAACAACAATGAAGACGACAGCAACAGCAAGCAGCCTTTTTCTCTGAAGGCTTGGGCAGTCAGTGTTCTAAAATGACTATTATATAACTTTATAGCCCAGAACTAAGACAACAGTTCTCTTAGCACAGAACTAAGACAACAAAGATACACGACACATGCAACCGCTACTTCCAGCTCACGCTAAGAATACGTACAGTGAAAGAGTCTGTCGGGTGAGTTCTTCGCTGAAAAGCTATTATGTATTACCATCATGCAAGGCCGAACCGACCAACGCTTTGTTCTAAATTTGATCCTGGAGATGGATATAGACGGAGGAAATGCCAGCTGTAGAGGTCTGCAGATGAACCGGCGAACTAACCGGCGTGTGCCTTCATATATACGCTGCTGCGCAAGCAGAAATAGACACGGCAGACTGCATATGTGCCTATACACTCGCCGCAGCCGCTGTTCAAAACCTTCCGCCGCGTACGAGACGTGTCACTGTTACGAGAGTGGCGCTGTTTCTAAATGCACGGTGCGGTGGTTCGGGAGTTCCTCCTCCAAGCACTCTCAGTCGACTGAGCGCGCGAACGGTCAGTTAAACCCTTTCCGCCATTCCGCGTTTAGACCAGTGGGCCCATGCTGGACACTATAGTGTAAACATAGCCATACAAACAAACCCGTACGCTCTTTTTCGAAGAGGCCGGTGGATGGCGAGGAAAAATAACGCAGGCTATTCAAAGGCGTAAACTATTGCGGTAAAGGTCCTTAGTTAGTTTTGACGGACACCGAACTTTGATGGCTGAAACACTGAGAGAGGGAGACAGATCTGTGTGGATTAGAGATAGGAGAGGTATAGTAGGATGTTAGTATAGTAATGATATTTGGGGTTTCACGTGCCAAAATAACGAGTACGATTACGAGGCACGCCGTTTTGGAGGGCTCCGAAAATGTCTATCATCTTGTTCTCCAAATTGTTTCGCCTTCATCGAAATGGGACTGCTGCGGCCGCGATCGAATTCGCCACCTTCGAATTAGCAGCCGAGCACCGTATACACCACGAAGGCGTATACAGTATAGCGTGCATAGTTTACGTTTAAAAGCAAACAAGTGTAATGCTGCTCATGAACAGCGATATACACTCGAAACTCGATATAACAAGTTTTCGGATACAACGAACGTATTTCGGTGTAAGATGCAACTTTGTTATAATGAGGTTTGCATGCATAAGAATATCAATGGGTACGCGCTGATTGGGGACGAAAAACGCTGTGTACGACGGCACTGTAATTCTGTTCAAATAAAATTTAGCAAATATGCAGGCAGTCAATGAATGCAACGGTGGCAAGACAAGCTGCACTTAGGATTTTTTTTTGAGGATTTCATGCAGCAGCAGATCGATTATGCAGACAGCGATTATAATTATAACGATGAGGATTAAATTGGTTATATATTGGTATGAGCACTTCTTAAAAACGCCTTATATTATTTTCTTGGAAGAAAGAAAAGTTGACCATATGTCACTTAACGCATGTTATGGTCATCATCCTGACATGATATATGATCATTTTTCGCAACAAACATTTTGAATTTGGCTATATTAAGGGTTACAGTAATTTATTCTATTTACATACTAAATAACTAGCGAATCGTTACACGAGCTGATCCAGATAGGGACTGCCACTGATCTGAAAGAAATTTATGGCATTTACAGAGAAAGATTCGTGAATTTTATAGACTGTGGGAGCGATAATTGTTGCCTGATTTTTTTTTTTCGCAGAACCTCGCGGAACCAAACCAACGCACGGAATACAATCTTACTCCTTATATTCCCGGCATAAGCGAAAAGCTTGCACGAATTTTCAAGAATTGAAATAAATTCCGCACACGTGTCCTTCTGCAAATTGAGAAGCAATGCAAACTGAGAATCATTACACCTAGAAGTTATCAACCGGCAGACGTGATCACAAGCGTGTGCACGGAGGGGGAAGAGGCAGGGGGCACCCGCTCCCCTCAGTCACCCGAGATGGGGGGGGGGGGGGGGGGGGGTTCGCAAATTCTGCTTCATAGATTGTTTAATAAAGGAGGGGGCGCTGCAATAAACTTTCGCCTCCCGCCCCCTACCCATGAATTGGTGAATCCCGCGCACGCCTGTAACCCACTGGAACGAGGTAATCGCTCACAAATGGTATACAAGGTGCTCTATCAAAACTGCTGCGCACCTTAATCGGGCGACTTCAAGCACTGCCAATTGGCGTAGCTAACTTGAATGTAAACATTCGGCAGAAGTCTGTCTGGTTGGGCATGAAACTGGGAGATGATGTATAGACTTCAATACCAACAGTTTTGAAGAAACCCGACGTTTCGAAACCGACTTGGTTCCTTCCTCAGGGGTGACTGCGGGACTAGGTAGCAGCGGCGTCTTCAAAGCACTCGCGGGGCGGATAATGACACCCCCTATCTACCCCGCGAGGGCTTCGAAGACGCCGCTGCAACGTAGTCCCGCAGTCACCCCGGAGGAAGGAACCAAGTCGGTGTCGAAACGTCGGGTTTCTTTAAAACTTTTGGATTGGAATCTAAATCATCTCCCCGTAGCTAACTTACTCGCCAGGTTAAAAAGAGCATCGAGTTGATACTGGTCATCATATTTATTGGTCATATCATTTAGTCAGTTCACGTGTAAGTCTCTAGGTAAGCATGGAGTCACCTTAACACTCCCATCATCCACCCATGGTATACCGCACAATCCGCTCAGTATCGCCTGCAATAATGGAGCATTTATTCTTCTTAGTTGTTTTCGGGTCTCCACCGTAATTGCCGCTATCGCAATGGCAATGCCATTATCAGCACATCTTGTATTGGAATGTTAATATAACGTTTGGAGATGTGAAAGTCTCGTTTGGTTGGTTTGGATTGTCTGGTTTGACGTCCCAAAGTGATTGACGTTACGAGAGACGCCGTGAAAGGCTCCGGATAACCATCTTGGATGCTTTGACGTGCGCTGCTGACATCGCACAATACATGGGCCTCTAGTACTTCGCCTCCATCGAAATTCGACTGCCGCGGTCGGAATCAAACCCCCCCCCTTTCAGGTGGGCGGCCGATCGCGCCATAGTCACTGAACAACCACGACGGCTCACGTGCAAATTTACCAGATATTATACTCTAGACCCTTCGAAACAAGAGACCTGCAAGGGCCTCGGAACGTCATTGAAGTATTTCGTTCAAACTTCGGCGAGTGTTTGCGCTCAATAATTTTTATTTGAGACTACACTTTTTGACGCAGTTGCCGATGTTCGACAAGTTGAAGAAGTGATGTCAAGAAATTTGCCTATCTGTAAGTGCTAACCAACAACACAACAACAACAACAACAACAACAAGCGCGCCCACTGCAGGGCAAGCATCTCCCATGATCCGCCAATCAACCAGCCTTGCGCTTTCTACGAACTTTTTAATCTCATCGGGCCACCTAACTTTCTGTTTCCCCTTCGTGCGTTTGCCTTCTCTGGGAGTCCAGTCAGTTGCCCTTAATGACCAGCGGATATCCTGCCTACGTGTTACGTGCCCGACCCATGTCCAATTCTTCTTCTTGATATCAATTATGATATCCTTAACTCCAATCTGTTCCCTGACCCACTCTGCCCTCTTCTTGGATACACCTATCATTTTGCTTTCCATCGCTCGCTGCGTCGGCCTCAATTTAAGCTGTACCCTCTTTGTAAGATTCTAGGTTTCTGCTCCGTAGGTAAGCACTGGCATGATGCAGCTGTTATATACCTTGCCCTTCAATGGTAATGACATATCACCATTCATGATTTGAAGATGCTTGCTGAATATGATCCACCCATCATTATTCTTCTAGTTATTTCACTCTCATGGTTAGGCTGTATATTTAGCAGCGGATAGATTCGGCATATGGATTCACAGCTTGCGCTTGATTCAGTTCTGAAATCTTGTGAGGGATTCTTCAATTATGTTATCGAGTCCTCTTATCTGGTCCTCTTGCATGTCTTACCTTTTTTCATAAAGATGGTTGTAATGATACATTAAAGCGTTTTATATAAAACATCAAAATCCCGATTTGGTGGTGTCATTTTTGATGACCAACTCACTATTTAAAAATTTATTTTTCAACAAAGTTTTATTGAAAAATTTATAACCTAAGTTATAAAAAGAATTCTTCCAACAGTCTCTGCATTCTAATTTTTCTTTTCGGTGAATTAAACATCATGAAATTCGGTGTGGCAGTCACCCAGAACAATCATTTTTCCGTTCCCTTTTATATACTTCCTCGTCTAAAACACACGAAGGCAATAAAAGCAAGCTTGTAGAACTCTTTGCAACTTTGTTATTGATTCACTTATGATGCGCACAAAACAAAGCGGACGCTTTCGGCGCTACCAAAGCAACCGTGTGTTTTTGAACTTACCGCCATAAGGTCACCTGATCAACTATCAAGCATCTCGCACTCAAATAGATTGTTTTACTTAAAACATTATTTTAAAAGTTAATAATCATTTTAAATTTGTATACAATTATAAATGTTCACAACTTTTTAATAAACGGTTTGTTATTGTTACGTATTCTGCGGTCCTAATGTTGGGGGCCGTATACGGCTGACGCCAAGTTTCACTGTGTTGGCTGGAATGTTCTCGCTTTTGTTGGCCCCTTCGCGCGAATGTAGTCATCAAAATAACTCATGTGTCGGTGCCACACGGGTTCAAAGTTAACGCGAGCTTATGTAGGCGCGCGTCACGCTCGCCGGACGTCCACGCTGATAAAAACATGAACTGGCTGCAGCCGCGACACATCGTAACCGTGTTCCTATTCTCAGAGGTGGTTCTCGGCGTGCTACTCGTGCAGGAGCGCTCGGCAAATGCACTCACGGCCGACAAGGATGCATCGTACTCCGCGCAAGGCAGTGCGCCTACGGCCGACGACAAAGGTAAAATGGAAGAGACAGAACCCTCTGCCGTTTTTCCGCGCTGCGCTGCCGCTCGTCCTGCGACATTCGGAAGGCTACGGGTCCGAGGCCCGAGCAAGGACGACTGTCGCCTGACGTACTCGGGAAGTCAGCAGAGCGTTTCACCCGTTGTTACGTAGCCCCGCCGGCCGGCGCGAAATTACTGTACTTGAAAAAAAAAAATGGTCTATAAATATTGATACAGCGCACAGTATTGTTCTGGCGTGGGGCGCGTAGCGCAAGTCAAACCACTGCTGAATCCCAAGTGTCTGTGGCGCAGCTTTGCAAGAGTGTTACAAACTACATCATCCCGCAGGCCTTTTTTCTCGTGTTAGCTTAGTGAGCGGTGTTTTGTGAGATGTGTTTACAGTTAAGAATACGCGACACGTTTCTGATCGCAGGTACCGTTTCGCCCTGAAGCTGGTTGCAGTCGCTTTGAAAGTATCTTTTTGTTTGCTTGCTTGTGTCCTTTCGCATGTTAAACATAATAGCAGCTCGTTTCGTGTAAACACCGATCATAATTGTCATGCACTATCCCTTGACACGCGCGCTGGTTGCTGTGTAAAAAAAAAAAAAAAACATCTCGCAATACTTTCACTTTCGTTGTTACAAGGCTTCATCACGCCCCCCTTTAGGTTAGCAGGTGGTCGGTAGTTTTGCTGGCTGCGCAACCTGTTAGTACAGCGAGTGTCGGCGCGTAAATGAGTGA
Source organism: Rhipicephalus microplus (assembly GCF_043290135.1). NCBI lineage: Eukaryota > Metazoa > Arthropoda > Arachnida > Ixodida > Ixodidae > Rhipicephalus > Rhipicephalus microplus. The sequence goes on along the minus strand of NC_134701.1, from coordinate 268,532,364 downwards.
GCGGGGGGGGGGGGGGGGGGGGTTCAACCTGCGTTGCCTCCTTTCGGGGGCTTCGTTTTGCCCCCTGCCGCGGCGACAACAAAACACACGCACACCCCGAAGCTCAAGCAAACACGTGTGAAAGAAAGCGTGATTCCGGCAGTCGCTCTCAGTTGTAAAAGCGTCGTTTGAAAGCGTTGCACTGCTTGGCGGGCCGAGACGTAAAGGTACAGCTAAAATGTCACGGTCGATAACGATAACACACACCGGAATGTCATCTCCCGTGTTTCCGGTATCGGTCAAAAAGTGCCGGACCGCTATCGGGATCATTCCGTGTGCAACCTTGAAAATAATCGCGGCGTTTTTAGCGATCCGCGTTCCAGAGCTCTTTTTCTCTGTTTTTATTTTGCCGTGTGTCGTTTTGTGTGGGAAGAGCTTTCTTGTCTGGTGCGACGCGACGACACATTCCGCTTAGGCCCTCTTTGGGCGCCGGTCCATTGGCGCCTGACGTCACGAAATTGTTTAAACGGCAATTGAAAAAAAAGAATGCGAAGCCGCATGAGCGCCCTGTCTGCCGAGCCCCAGACGCGCAACGGCTGACTGCGTGTCACGGGCACTTTATAGAGCTGCCTTTATGCGTTGCGAAGGCCAGCCGAGTTGCGGCACTCTCCTGTAGGGTTTCACTTTGATTCTGACTGGCTCTCTGCCGGAGAATCGCGTGAATGAGTTTGATTTGAAGTAGGGTTTCTCATTGCACCGTGTGGGAGAACTTTAATTAGCTTGACAAGATTGGGAGCTTTATGATCGGATGACGGCGCGACTGTGAATAAATGAACGGTTTACACCTTGTACCTGTCTAGGCCAGGCCTATGAAGTTTGTTAATGCATTCAGTATTTCTTTTGTGTAGGCACAGGAGGTAGCACAAGCACTGTTATGTGGTGTCCAGAGGCTCGCTTCACATTTGGCTGACCCAAATGTGTCCGATTGACGAGCTCCGGATAATAGCACTTAGGCTATTAGTGAGAATGTATGATTGGACACAACTTAGAGTTCACGGTATTTCCTCTTTAATGTTGGTGCACACAAGTCTGCCCCAAGGGGCATGCGCTCTGGAGTAATGTCATGACCCAACAGCTGGCGACCCCTCCTTCAGAGGTCATTTGACAAGTGTATAAACGAGACTAATATTTAGTTAGTTATGGAGATGATTGGCTGCTGGGCTTTGGCCAACTGTGCTCGACCTCATTGAACATCTTAGCTTGTATACGACTTTACTTTTAAAGTAGTCGGCCTCGTCGAGCCCCATCTTCAACACGAGTGAGCCCCGCCGCGGTTGTCTAGTGGCTTAGGTACTCGGCTGCTGACCCACAGGTCGCGGGATCGAATCCCGGCTGCGGCGTCTGCATTTCCGATGGAGGCAGAAATGTTGTAGGCCCGTGTGCTCAGATTTGGGTGCACGTTAAAGAACCCCAGGTGGTCGAAATTTCCGGAGCCCTCCACTACGTCGTCTCTCATAATCGTATGGTGGTTTTGGGACGTTAAACCCCATAAATCAATCAATTCAACACGAGTGATGCTTGAAATCTCAGAGGGCATTTTAGCGTAATTTGCCAACATACTTTCCATGCACAAGAGATATGCTTGTTCCTATGCAATTATTTTTCCGGACAAAGTACTGTGTATAAAAATGCAAGAAGTTGCTTGGAATAATTACACATAAAATGTAATTTAGCTTCACGAATAAAATGTTCAATTGGCAGGCGTCCTTTAGCCAGCACACTTAATTAGCTAACAGGCACATATTCAATGCACATAGAATTCTAATCGATGTTATGTCACAGAGGAACTTACATTTTTTCTTGTGCCTCAAGTTCATAGTTTGTATCTCACTTATGCTTATGAATTATTCATGTTTGAATTTAGTTGCCAGATGTGTGTATTGATCTGGCATCACATTTACAGGGAGCACAGCAACGTGCGAGAAAATGAATGCGTGTGATGACCTGCTAGGCTATGAAGCGATTCGAGCCCTGCATCAACAGCTGGATGACGACGACAATGGAAGCGTTGACATCGCTGAGACAGATGAGGTTTGCCTTTTTGTGTACATTTTTTTCACAGCTTCCCTCATCTCATAGCATTAAGGTTCTGCTATTGCTATAAAAAAAGAACTTGCACATAAATGTCATCTTCGAGTTGATAGATGTTGCCTTAAGTTTGCAACGTGACATTCTAGACAAAGTGCCTTTTCCAGGTCCAAACAGCATTGTCAGTGGAGATTTCTGAAATCGAAACTGGTGGCCCTTGGCAATAGAAATTGTCTGCTGTGGGTTGGCATGACATCTGGCAGGCCTATAATCACGCCTTTCTTTGGAGGCAACATTTGCAAGTTTGCAACTCTAGATATCGCCTAGTCCTCACATGTTGCCGTGTTTCAGCCACCAAAAACTGAGGCATGCCTCATCAGCATCAGTGTGCGTGTGTATACTACACAGCTGAGAAAGGCCTATTGTCAAGAACCTGTTTGCTTTCATTTCAAAGCGTCACGATAGTGACTCAATGAATCTGTAAGGTCGATAAATTGTGCTCTGAAATGTTATCATCGTAGTAGGCCTATTATTAGAGGGGAAATAAGTCAGACGCCTGAAAATTTTATACTGAAATCTCTGCCCATGCCGTCACAGATATCAAAGTTATTATTTTCTAGTTAGGCAACATTGACTCGGTGAACTTCATTGAACCTTGGTATTTAGGTCTCTCGCCCCCCCTACGGGACAGTGTACTTGATTTTTATTCATCGAAATTGTGTGGAGTCATGTGTAAACTATCGAAATGTGACATCGTTGCGATTGGTGCAGAAATTTCAAGGTAGTGATGACATCTGCATTTCTTTTTGCAGGTTTTTTCACTTGACAACAGTTCCTTTTTAGTAAATGTCGCAAGTGCAGTCATTTTAGTGTTGTGAAAGAGTAGCTTACGCCCCGCCGCGGTGGTCTAGTGGCTAAGGTACTCGGCTGCTGACCCGCAGGGCGCGGGTTCGAATCCCGGCTGCGACGGCTGCATTTCCGATGGAGGCGGAAATGTCGAGGCCCGTGTGCTCAGATTTGGGTGCACGTTAAAGAACCCCAGGTGGTCAAAATTTCCGGAGCCCTCCACTACGGCGTCTCTCATAATCATATGGTGGTTTTGGGACGTTAAACCCCACAAATCAATCAAAGAGTAGCTTACTAATAGGAAAATAATTGTTCCATGCAGTCCCTTTAGTGCTTGTGTACTTAGTATTTTGAATCTTCACATGACCCATCGGAAAGCCTGTGCAAAAGTTGTTGTTTTTTTTTCTTTAGTGGATAAGCTTGATGTGTGCTGGAACTTATTCCAGATGTAGCAGCAGCACTACAGCTGCTCTGTGTAGGAAAAATAAACTTTGGAGAGACATTCTTTTAAATCGTATTTTATGATTAAAACCTTCAGCATGCCGAACATGGATTTGTTTCATTTAGTTGAGGAAGGTGTAGCTTGCCTTTGTTGTGACCTGTTCTGATCAAAATTGAAATGGACTTAACCCTTTTTTCATGTACTAGCTGAGCCTGTTTACACATTTCTAGTGAAAATGGCAACATATGAGTTAATTTGTTTACAGTATAATGCTTCTTTTTTTGCACTTGCTTTGGGTGTGCTTGCTTTGTGGTGCTTTTGCTAAGCTGTGGTAGATTACCACATCTTGTGCAACAAAATCTGGGGCAGATTTGTTTGTGTTGAGTGAATAAAATTCATTGCCAAAGGTGGCCCAAAATATAAACTTAAAGGATGTTAACATGGGCAAGTGAAGACACAAGAGATGAAGACAAAGCAACACTCTTCTGTGTCAATGTTTATTCCCTATTTTCTTTTTTTTTCTTTTTATCATGAATACAGATTGGCACAGCTTTCGATCATTCTCAACTACAATAAAAAGTTCTGCCATTTGCATGGTTGTGTACTTTATGCAAAATGTGCGAGCAATGAATGAAGAATGAGACCTAGCTCAGATGCAAATATGGCTGCATAGTTTGCAAATATGGGGTCGTGTCAAACTATCTATCTTGCAAACATATCTTTTATGAAGGCAGAGAAGTTAGTTTGCAGAAAAACTCGCTGTATATTACATATTTTAAGAAGTATTAGCATACTTGCATTTAAAGGAACCCTTTTCAAATCCTGTTCATTTTTGGAGTTTTTAACTGAAGTCTACCTAAACAACCAGAGAAAAAAAAACGGCTGGGAAATTTTTACTAGGCCGTGTATTGAGATTGGCTTGTGGATATTGGAGGCATTAGAATACATATGAATGTTACATATACACTGAAACAATAAACCTCTACTGGGATACTTCACAGCGTGACGTCACCGGCTCAAGTACAGGGCAGGGGCTGGCAAAACACCCCCGCTTGGAATAATTGCATATTTATTTATACATACTGCCAGTCCCAATGGGGACTATTGCAGGAGGGCAACCAAAAGATACTATAGATACACTTACATTGAAAAAGTGAAAATGTATGACTACAGATCTTATACGATATTACATGGATTATATGGGAGCATAAACAATGTGGTGAAAAACATTTAGAACACAGATTTGGTACATAATAGACGGTTATTAATAACATGCAAGAAATATCACTAATAAACATGAAAGACTTTTCCATGCGTACGACACTGATATACTTATCATGATCAAAAGGCACTCAAGAATGTGCAATATTAGGGTAATACAGCTGCGTGGTGCTTGGGGAAAATTTTGTTTTGTTTTTCAAAGCTTAAACCTCATGTTACAGTGTAAACATTAGCTGTGGTATGTGTCAGAGAACTTCTAGGTGTGTGGTAAACTGCATGATGAAATAAATATTTGCCATGCTGGCTGTCTATGTAGCTAAGAAAAGTGAACACACGTGGTGGCCTGTGCGAATAGCAGTGGCATCATCTTCGAAATTGTGCAGTGATTAATTAATTGTGGTGTAGGGTGCATTGAAAGGCATCAACAATATTGGTTCACCTTTATGGACGGTGAAACTGAAAATATTGTGCGTGTTATTGGAAGTGTAAATAATGATGGGTCTTGTTTGAGAAAGCATTGGCACTCATGAGCCAGTGGCACCAATCGGTCGTCGACAGAACTTCAGAATTTGAAGTCATAGTCAAGGTAAAAATGAATTTGACGCGATCATCTGCGCGTGGGTACATTTCAGCTTTTGCGCTGCAGGCAAAAAGAAAAAGTTGATAATGCTCAATGAGTGAAAATCTTATCCGTGACCTCACACACTGCAGTTCAAAATCATGCTTCTGCTAATGCTGTACCTTGTTTAAAACTGTATTGCACGTGCCGCAACGGAAATTAAGTACCGTTACATCCATGCCATGCAAGTATTTTTTGAAGCACCAGTCACCGTGAAAATGCAGAACGTTCACTCTTGAAGAGAATGACATTTTGTAACGGCTGCCATCTACGACGAGCCAATTTCTATATGTTACTCTAACATAATTGCACACTGTAGGCAGGGACACTTCCCTTTGAAAACTGTGACTTTAGAAAATAGCAGCGCAGGAATATCTGTCAAAGAAATGCAGACTCATGCAGCATTACTCTGCAGAAAGGTCCCGCCGGCGGAACTATCTTGCCAACCAGCACCTGCTTCAAGGGAGGGGATGCTGGGCAGGGTGCTTGCAGTAACGTCCGACTGTTTGCAAACAGGGAGAGGTCTTAAGTAGTTAGTGCTCAAGTAGTTGTTTGTAAGTGCCATGTCTTCACATGTATATATCGTTGTGTGAACTCCACTGGATTGTTGCCACTTTTTGTGTGCTTCTTGGTTACAACAGCGCTGAAATGCTTGACTGAGTGTTGGTTTTTGATTTTTGCTTGTCGCTGTATTGATTTATTGGTTATATGACAGACACAGTAGAACCGACAGTCCACCAAAATATCAAAATACTCCTGATTGAAGAACACTTGCAAGTCCTAACTGTCTATCTAATTTACAAGTTCTTGTTCGCAAATCAAATATGAACTAGCTAGTAGGAGGCTGCATTCATCATTTGTGATACACAGTGGTTGTTGAGTATCATTTTAAAGGAAACCACATTTGAATTTACTTCCACCTGAAGAAGCAGAATCTGCACTAATGCCAGAAAAAAACAATCTGTTTCTGTTAGTGTGTCAAACTGTCTTACAGGGGTACTAACACCATTGCACGAAGGTGAGTTTACTCTGCTATAGGTGTACCACCTCCCCTGTACCGCCCTGTGCAAATGTTTGAAACTCAGTGAATGCCAGTAAGATATATTACTTTGAAAGTAAAGTTCGTTTTTGCAGGGCACACCTAATAATATCAACACTAGCGTGGTGTCAGGCTAAAGTATTGGTAATTGGGATGACTTCAGGCACTAAAGCATTTAGAACGGCTGCTTTCTACATGCTCTTTAAATTTCGTGCCGACCGGTTGTGCCCTCGCGATCTCCGACCACAGTGCAGCTCTGGGCGAATGGGCTCGCCCTGCACCATCTTCTGACGCCGACAAGAGCTCTCGCCGAGTGGTGCCCCGTCCCCAGACTCCTGCGACCATGTCCATCTTTCCTATCTTCTCCTTACTTCCATCGTTCGCCGTCCCTGCACCTCACTCTCTCCTTCCTTTCTCTCTCTCTATCTCTTTACCTTTTAATCCTATCCAATCCATCCTTTTCCCTCATCCCTCGTGAGCTACTGTTGACGTGTCGCACTCTGATGCAGACAGTTGGGGGGCTCACTTTTCTCTTCTTTTCTCTTTAAGAATCACATAAAAAATAGCTGCTTGTGCATCACAAAAAAAAAAAAATTCAAAAAGGCCACTTGTGCATGCCAATGGGAGCAAACTCACAGAAACGGGGCAGCTTTGGGAACTTCATAATATCTTCTGTGAGCATATGACAAGAAGCTCGTACCACGTTAGGACGCCAGGTTACAGTACGAACCCAAACTAGCCCGTGAAAACATGCTGTATTTACTTTTTCAGTTATTCATGCTTACCAGCACATTTACTAGGCTTTTGAGGGCTCAACTTTTCATTGAATGTCATGAAAACGAAAATTTTTATTTCAGTATTTATTTAATAGAGAGGTGGTCTTGCAATAAGGGATTAAAAAAAAGTATTGGTTGATCTGTAGATTCTTGAAGCTTCTCTTCCTATCTTGTCATTTAATGCTCATGACAAGATGATCATGCTGGTAGCATAAAAAGAGCTGCATTTTCTTCATTTGTGCAGGTGAAACATGGAAAGCAATAGCATTGAAATGGAATCGTTACCTTATACTAGCGCTGGCTTAGAAAAAATTAAGCAGCGTACATCAAAGTGCCCTGCGCTTTGCTTTTTGAGAAGATTTTTATATACTTGGCACTGGATTCCAAGTCATGTGGAATGCTGAGGTTTTGTTGCACTTTACTTCCAGTGTATCCTGTTGTGCTTGCCCTCTGTTGTGACTGTGCTGCGTTTCTGTGTCCAGTTTCTTAGAGACGAGCTGCAGTACGAGAATGGCTATGAGCGGCAGAAGAAATTTCACGGCAACGACAAGTACATTTCCATTGAGGAATTGTGGCAATCCTGGCAGGTCTCTGAAGGTTGGTCACCATCTTCAGTTGGCCTGCACTTGAACTAATTCTTATTAATTAGATATATAAAAAAAAGTGAAAAGCACTTATAGGAATTTATACTGAGCAAAGAAAGCTTGAAGGTTTGATTCGCGACATTTCATACCCATGCAAAGTTTCAGTGGTCTCATTGCAATGCTTTGGGGGAAGTGCTAAACCATGGCGATTTAAATGTTGCTTTGCATAGCAATGCACCACATTGTTTTTCTGTAGATGCTTGGCAGTGTTGTGGCTGCTTGCATTCTTTGTTGTGGCATGCATTTTTTTTTTTAGATTCAGTTCCTCCTTCAGTGTATTGAATTGCTGAAAAGCTAAGGCCCAGCTCTCATTCATATGGAGCTACAATAGCCAAAATTTTCTTTTAATAATGAAGCCACACATATATTTTCAAAAAATTTTGTTATAATATCTTCAGTTAGACGTACAAATATATAATGTAAACCTTGTTATTAGCAAGAAACATCCTAGGTTTTCATTTTTGTCAGACAGCTTGCTATGTCTGCTTTTGTTATATCGAAGCCCTTCATTTGTTGGTTGTGGCGTTGTGCAAAATTTAAATCATTGATTCAATGGCCGTTCTTCATTATCTGTGTTTGTACGCGCTGAACATTCACCCAGCTAATGATGTCAGCGACATAAATCAGGGGGGGAGGTCAGAGGGGTCCTGACCCCTCCACCCTGTGCTGAGACTGGGGGACATACTCCCTTTCAAGTGACCCCCTTGAAATTTATGTTTCAAGCTTCGTACGTATGTATGTGTTTGTGTGTGTGTGTGTGTGTGTGTGTGTGCGCGCGCACCATATTTACTCGATTCTACCGCGCCCTCGATTGAACGCGCACCCGGTTTCCACGACGAAAAAAAAAAGTAAGGCATCGATTGCAACGTGCACCCATTTTTCTCGTTGGCCCGCACGATCACACCACTCGAAAAAACGACTCCTTTCGCAAGCGTCTTCCATTTAAATATGAGGTACGTGTAACAGAGCATTGCCGTCACTGTAGTTTTACCGTGGACCGATGCCAGCACGCGAACTTTCTTCGCCCCCTTTTTCTCGTCGGTTGTGGTGCCAGGCATGTCAAAGTAAAGAGGTGTCTGACCGGCAATCCCGATTTGCCCAAGCAGGTGGCCGTTGTGCCGCAAGTTTAGGACAAACCTCTGAAAACTGAAGCTTTTCATCGTAGTCCTCCGGAAACTTTTCGCATATACCCATTCGCCTTCGGAGGGCATATGCCTTTCCTCTTCATAAAGTTAGTTAGCCAGCACCTGCTCGCTTTAAACTGGCTCTACATTAGCCCCTTTTCTAAGGATAGCTACACAGCCCGCACTCGGAGCAGTTCTGTCGTCACGGGCCGCTTTGCCGCTCGCTGCTCAAGCACATACTCGCCGAGCAGCTCTTCAATTTGCGGAAACCGACCCCGCTGTGGTTCACTGAAGCCTTTGCATGAAGCTTTGCTGTCGACAATCTTCTGCTTTTGTTTCCGCCAGTCCCGCACGCACGTTTCGGGAACTCCAAACGACCGCGATGCAGCCCGATTTAAGTCCGTTTCTGCACACGCGATGACTTTTCTTTTAAAAGCGGCATCGTGGTGCACTGGAGTTTTTGGAATTGGCCCTTCCATGCCGTCGATGCTAATGCACTACAAGATGACGATTTCCTCAGCACACGTACGAAGTGCCGCACATGGGAAACACATAGGCAGAAATGGCCGACGCGCCATGCCGACGCACGTAGGAGGAGGCCATTTTAGAAATGCCGACGGCAATAGAATGACCGTATTCATTTTTTTTTTTATCGTACTCGATTCTAACGCGGCGTCTCTCGTAATCAAATGGTGGTTTTGGGACGTTAAACCCCACAAATCAATCAATCGATTCTAACGCGCATGCGATTTATGAACTTGCTTAACCGGAAAAAAGGTGCGCGTTAGATTTGAGTAATTACGGTATATGAATGGCTTGGCAGTTATAGCGCGTTCGGCATTTTTATAGCCTGTGATTTTTGCTTTTAGCATGTTCCAGTGTTCAATACCCCTCAGCTGTGTGACGTTACTGTAACTTCAAGTGCTGCTTGATCAGTTTCATAGAAAACTAAATATAGCAGTGATTATAGAAGTTGGGATCCTTTGTTCATTTTTTTGTAATTTGATTTCAAAGTAAGATTTTAATTTTCATATCAGTAAATATAACATAAAACAAACATTGAGTAATATGGCTGCCACAATGATTTGTGTGTCCTTCCTTGTGATTTTTCTGGATTTGCACCACTGAATGGCAGCCCCTGGTAGGTTTTCGAGTGGAGAGGAGGTTCAATTGCACATGCTTGGTCTTTTCTCTTATTCAAGTTTATATCAAGAGAATAGTCAAGTCTACATTTTCTGCGTCCTAGCACAATCTAACTGAGCTTGAACATGCTGTTACCAATAGTGACTAGCCGGCATTAGTTGAGCAAACTACATTACAAGAACGCTAGCTTTACAATTATGAGAAGGGTCTATTGGTATGTAAATTGATGCATTAATCAGTTTTCATTACACTTTGAAGTCAATATTACTATAATTGTCTGTTCTTTTTTAGTGGAACAAGCTTCTGTTTGATTGTTTAAGAAGTTACCTAATAAGAGTGTAACAGGAACCTAAGCTATAGGTTCCTGTTAATTTTCTCTTTTCTAAACTAAAGCTTCAGCTTTTCCATAAAGTAGACTGTAGCCTCCATGAAGTGAGACTGAAAATTAGTGGCAATTGGTTGGTACAGCAGTGGTTCGTAATAAAAGCTATGGCTATATAATTTGCAAAAAAATTTATAGGTAGGCTTATTGTAGTAGAGCTCAAAATTATTTTCGCAATTCATTGGGTATAATTTTTATTTTTTTCTGTCTATGTATAATTTTTTAAGATCTAGTATTGCCAGTCTATAGCCAATCTGTACAAAGGTAGATAAGAATGCTCTGTAGAAGTTAAACTTAAATTAAGCACATATACAGCAAAAACTAGATTTGTTAGGTTTCTTTACATTTATTGTACGAAAATTGCTGCTTAAGAATGTTTCAGTTATGTAAGTGCCACACATTAACGGAGGAGAATTTGTTTTTGCTTATGCCGTGTAGTTTTTGAGAATAACTTACACTAAGCCATCCAAAAATGTTGTTTTAAGAAAAATGCCATTTGTTTGAAAATATTTTTATTCTTCTATGATTGCCTGGGCTGTAGTCTTGAAGTATCAGCACTGCTATACTACTTACACACAAAATTCCAAACTGAAACCAAAATCAGTGTTTCTAATCAAAAATACGAGAGAACTGACTTTCTGCAAGTGTCCAAAACAGAGACTACATCAAAGTAGACCTGCTTTTTTTATCAATATGCTGTAAAGAAGGACAAAAAAAATTGTTTGTCAAGTGATTTCAAAATCATAAGCTTCAATGTTTTGACCGAACAATGTTTTACCAACTTTTAACTCTTCATCTTGATAACATTGCTTTATAATGGCTGCTAAGTGAGAAAATGAATTAGCTTTGGTAGCTATGCCTGTTAACTGGTGTCATAATGCTGATGTGTCTAACGTGTTTTGGATATTGAGCCTAATGCATCGTTGAACGCAGACACAATACACCTGTTTAGCATAGTGTACCTTTCATGGTGCCAGCATGTTCTTAATCTTTTCTTCTCTCTTGCGCAATCTGCACAACCCTGCAGTTCACAACTGGACAGTGGAAGAGACGATCGAGTGGCTGGTCAGCTGTGTTGAGCTGCCGCAGTATGCGAAAACCTTTGAGGAGAATGCAGTGGATGGCTCCACCCTTCCCAGGTAAGCACATCTTTGTTCTGGTCGCAGCATTTCAAGCTCGCACTGTAGTACACCATCGATATTGTTGAGAAGGCACATTGCTGCTCCTCTTACAGTTATTTGTAGTCAATATGTGATCTGTGCAAGTGTTTCAACCCTTTTACAGAGCAGTGACCAACTTTGTGAATTCACTCTGTGAATTAAGATCGTGTAAGGCTTTGAGGGGCATAGACATAAAAGTATGGCATATGCAACAGCCACAAGATGGTCAAAGATGTACATGTACGCTGTTGCCTTACTTTTTAAATGCACGCCTTTTTCAATCATTTCTCTTGCTTGGCATGGATGACCACAGTGCGGGAATATGCGGAATTTTCACTTGCACCGATGTATCTCTGTTATTTTTTTATGCTTTACTAGAGTGGTGTGCTAGCTATCTTATGTTTCGTTCTTCGGCTGGTACCCATTTGTGGCAGCCACAAAATTGGTGGCTTTCCTGTTAAGGAACTATCAATAGATGACTGATTTTTTACTCTCGTTTATTGCCCCCCCTCCCCTCATACTCGGTTATCCCTGTTTCCGTGCAGGTACTAACTGACACAAACGACACCGCTGTGGTTGCATTTCCTGTTTAGGGAACTAAAAAAAAAAAAAACACTTTTGTCGCGTTGGTGATAAGACAAAGATTATAGATTCCCAACTTTTTTTCGCTTTCCAGAAATGCTCACAACTACAGTTTTCTTCTGTGCACTCACCCGCATAGTTTGGTTTCGTTGTGGAAGTGCACGCCAGTTACTTTGCTGCAAGTTGGTCTAGCAGCGATTCCTCTGAAACGGCACTTGCCGGCCGAATCATAATCTGATTCACTAAATATCAGCCTATTGTAGGAGCTCATATGTTAAGGAGTGTATGACGTCTCAAAAGTATGCCTGGCTAGACGATGCTGATTGGAACTAAAGTGCCTCTTCTTTGCCCCTTGTTTCCGCCTAATGCCATTTCGTGCACTTATTTCTGTACACATGTGTACTACACAGACGTTTATTTCAATGCACTTTTCTTAATAGTTGTATTGTTTTTAGTGAGTTCATCTGGCAGTTACTCGCAACGAAACCGTGTATGCAATAACACAAAGAAATTTTGTCGTTTTACGGTCACGAAAAGAATTGATAATTTTTTTCCGAAATAGAATAATCTGATTAACCTAATTCAACAACAAAAGAATTCACATTTCTGGGGCACATTTCACAGAAAAAAATTGACCCTCAAGGCACTCGAGTAAACCGTCACATTTGCTATAAGTAATTATTGTCTTGTAAACTGTAATTGTCTGTAATTTTCAAGAAGTCAATTAGTATAAATTGTATAAGCATAGTTGCCTGTCACATTTCTTGCTCTGTCTTTCTTTTGTGTTCACCTGGTACGCTTTGCACTGTTACTGACTTTCAGCTGCTTACATTTGTTTTTATAGAACCAATCAGCTTAATTTCACATTTTGTACATATTAGTCCTAATTTGCAGTGCAAAGCTTGTTGTACATGTACTATACCAACCACCTGTGTCTACTTGAGAAAAAGTTAATGAATAAAACTTCTTTTAATTACTGCCATAATAGAAGTCTTCACTCAAGATGTCTGCCTTCACTGAAAAAGTAATGATAAAATCAGCACGCAAATAGATTTTCTTTAGTTAGGATGGTTTTCGTACACATTTCTTGAAAGACCCTGAATGTCACCATATAAGCCCTCCTTTGGGGCCTGACACACTGATGTGGAAGTGCAGCGATTAATAGCAATATATTTTATAGTTGTTTCAAAACTTGTTTCGCAGCTGGCATTGTACATGTACCACTTTTGCATCTTTCTTCATGCATTTCTTTTCTTTTTTATTTGTGTGCGAAGCGGAGCACTTTAGCCACACTTGAAAATGCCATTTCTGCAGAATGGCCGTTGCGAACAACAATTACCTTAGCAGTGTCCTGGGGATCAAGGATGTCATCCACAAACAAAAACTCACCCTGAAGGCCATGGATGTAGTGCTCTTTGGACCACCTAAACGTCAGTACACCTCCTAAACTTCCTTCTTTCTTTGTTTCGTTAATGACAAAGGACGATGTCGATTCCATACTGTGTGCCTAAAATGTAATGATAGTTTTTAGTGTGTGGTGCATATACTGGCATGTAGAATATGTGCCTGCTGTTATGTCGATTCCATACTGTGTGCCTAAAATGTAGTGATAGTTTTTAGTGTGTGGTGCATATACTGGCATGTAGAATATGTGCCTGCTGTTCTGTCGATCATTCTCATTTGCCATGAATTAGGGTACTCGTCAACCTGTTTCTGAGCCTCAAGTACACCTGCCCAATGAATGATGTGAACACTTTAGTGATTAAATACGGTATTACGGTAAGTACAGTCGGAAAATGGATGGTTATTGACCTGCTCCTGATGAGCATAATGATGTGCATGATGTCCTGTGGGGCATAGGCCTGATCATGTAAAGGATTGTATCTGTGGGGTTTTTACTTCCTGATGTCTTGCTCTAGTGATTCGTATGTTTTTACTACTAACTGTTGGTTTGCGAAGCACAGTAATAAACATGCATAGCACTATAGCATACCACTTGTCACATTCTTGCTTAGTACGAGATGCATAGAGCAACATTAGCTTTTGTGAAGTGCACTGGAAAAAGCACCTGTGTAACTGACTGTTGGCAATGCCATTTTACTTGCACATTAGTGCCACTTTGCCATCATCACTTCATAAAATGTTGCATAGGATACACTGACACAAATGAGACACCTGACAGTTTTTTATAGCCTTTATTAGCTTCCATGGTGTCTACTTACTGTGGCATTCTTCTGTTGAGTATTAAACTCCAGCTTCAACTCGTGGTTTCTATGGTGGCATTTCGCTGCTGGTTTAACGCAAGACAACATCTGTACTTCGATTTAGGGGCACACTGAAGAACACCAGACTTTCGAGGAAGAACACCAGACTTTCGAGGTCTAAATCTCTCTAGAGCTCACCACTGGTACATCATTTCTCATAACTCTGGACTTGTTGTGGGATGTTAAGCCTGGGCACTTTGATTTACCGTATACACACTCTTGTTTCTTTCGTGGCTAATCCAGGAATTTGCCTCAGATGTATAGCTCTAAGCATTGAATAAAATTAAGAAGTCAAGGGGAAATGCTGTGTGAAAAAAAATTTTTTTAAACTGTAGCTCGTGGCAATAAAATTCTTGCTGTTTACATAAATTTTTACGCTGATTTCAAATATGTGATGAGTTTTCATTTTGCACCATGACAATGTTTATATGTATCTCTTTTTGGACACACTTTTTCTGCAACTAAGCTTTTCTAGTTATGGGCCATTAAAGGTTCATATAGCTCAACATCTGTAGGATGCAAACACCTAAAGAAAAGTGTCTATAAGACGTTTGAGTTAGCGAAAGAACATTGAAGTGCGAGAAGTCTTAAAATTCTCAGTCTATAATGATTGCCTACTTTAATTTCATAATGATTATATATGTGATATCAGATTTTATAGAATATAATGGCACACTTCACATGCTGAGAATTCTGTGGGCGAAATTTCAGTACCGAAAACATGATATCCCAACTCAAGAAGTTGCCAAAAATTACATCTAGAAAAGGCATTTATAAGTAGAAATGAAAGCTTATGTAGTGGCAAAGATATGCTTTTTAAAATATTTCTTCCATCTCATGGGCTTTGGAATCGCGGTTATTTTTAGCAAATGGCTTTGGTGAACCCATGCCAAATGCAATGGCAGGCAGCCAGGTGACAATATCCAGGGTACTGTAGACGATGAGTGCTTGTTTTAGTTTTTGATAGCCACCTTGTGCTCTTTAAAAGCAATTTTAACCTACAATCTACTGTGAGCTTAATTACAACTTTGATCTTTATTGTTGTAAAAGTAAAAAAGCTGTACTTGTAGCAGCAAGTAAAAACAAAAAATATGTAATTTCAAAAAAAAAAAACATGCCTTTTTCGAGTAACGTCTTTCCCCAAGTGGCAAATTGTGTTCATAGTCCTCCTCCTCCTTCTTGCTGTGCACATGCAGATCACAACTACATCAAGGACGTGCTGTTGGTGCTGTCGCTGGTGATCGCCATAGGTGGCTGCTGGTTTGCATACGTGCAGCACAACTACTCTCAGCTCCACCTGAAGAAGATGATGAAAGACATGGACAGCCTGCAGAGAGCCGAGGAGCAGCTGTCTGAACTGCAGCGCGAGTGAGCATCACTCGCACTGTCACATTCTCTAGATCGTTGTCCTTCGAAGTTATGAATTCGGTGTTAGGTCATAGCATTCAGTGCGATTTCTGACACATTGTCTTTGGCTGAGGAATGCTCGCGAAATGAGCCACATTCGAGGCAACAGAAAGGCATCTGCAGGCTGCAATGTGGAGATCAAATCTGCAAATTCAACCACACGCAACTTTCGTTGGCAGACAGAAAGTTAGCAGTAAAGTTTTATCTAACCAGAGTATGCTGTCAGCTCGTGCTACTTCAGAAAGACAAGATACCACTATTTGCACTTCTATAGACCCTTTCAGGTTTTGCGAACACAGCCCCTTGATGACTTCCGGTTTTGTTCACCGATGTGCTATAATAGCATTGATGGACCACAAAAGCTTTAAAAAATAGCTCGCTGATTTTCCACTGTTTCCTTCCCTTATTTGGCAAAAATATATTGAAATAAATGTTCTTTTGAGCTACATAAAAAGAATGAAACATTCCCTTGTTCTTTACGCAAGTTTCTTTTATGTGAAAAACTAAAGAGGGACTTTCCTACGCATGAAAAGAAATGAAAAACGTGCTTTCAGTTTCGGTGATAGGAGCTGCTAAATGAGGGGCCGTACAACGCTTATGAACTTGAAACCGTCTATACTACTGCACTAACCACGGTGGGGCATGTGCATCAGGCGAAACCACATTTAGAGAGCCTTGTGTGAAGGCAATTAGTAATTGACGCGAGACAGCTAAGAATCTTCACATCAGTTGGCGTATGTGTGCACTTCTGAAACTCAAAGCTGTAGTAAACACTTTTACATCTGTGGTGCTTTAGAACTTGTGTAATCTTTTGAGACCTGACTAGTCCAAAAATGCGTTGTTGCAGTGTTTCATGAACTCTAATGTTGCTTCCATGCATGGGCATTGCATTTTTAACACGCAGAGCTGTAATTTGCTGTTGGCCCTGAAACATCTGTGAAGTTCTGAAATGTGTGCTGTATTCTGAGGTTTGAAGTGTATGAACGCACGGAACTGTACACATTGGGTTGCTGACCAATTTCGAATTTGTTTTGTGTCTGAAGGTTGGACAAGGCCAAGATGGAACAGGAGACCGCAGTGATACAAAAGCAAAGGCTGGAGGATGAAATCCTCGCTGCCAAGGTTTGTCAACTCTTTTCAAAAACAGAATAGCTTTCAAATAACTGTTGAATATTAAATACCTTTCTTCTCATCTTTAATTTAAAATGATCTTCACGTTCTAGTCTACTTGGTTTCTGTTATTATGCTGCACATTATGAAGTACTTTCTTTTACGTAAACAGAGCTTTGTGAGCGAATAAGCAGTTTGTTCAAATTCTAGGGTGGGGAAGTGGGTAGAAATGGTAGTGTTTTGACCTGGAAAAGCTGGTCCTATGAGTGGCATACTGTAGAATCTTTGTAAAGAAAGCTTGCATGAACAGGTGCCTGTAATTAGGTCAGTTTTTTTTTATAGTCGTACCCGTAACACCTTTTTTTAATTACTGGTAAATGAAACTTGTCTTACTTCTATTTTCATCCTTGAGTGTGTTCACTTGGCAATTCAAAATAATCAAAAGGTGTCAGAAAATCATTTGTGTTGAAGACTAATTACTACTCATTGGAGCTGTGCAAATAGCAAGATTGTGGGTGCTAAAGAAATTCGAATATTAAAGTGGGAGTACGAATTGAGTCAAATATTTTTCTAATGTATTTTGAATATTTCTAGAGTGTTTTTCGTATACTTCGAAATGAAATTGCACGTGAAAAAATTAGAGAGGATTCCTCAGCACGTTCTCAAGAAATAGCAATATGAAAGTGTTTCTCTTTGCTCGGTTGATGAAGTGCTGGCGGGGTAGGGTTTTATAGTCATCTTATTGAGAATAAGGAAATGCAGACACTGAATAGTATTTATGTACATGATTTGGCGCAACCAAAGTGTAGGCGATGACACTTTACACGTGAAAGGAAAGGTAAAGGTGCTATTTCCTCAACCTCCTCTCTTCTTTCAGTTTGTATGGAAGCCCAACTGATGTGGTTAACTACAGTGTGCTCCTTTTGAGTCCAGAGATTCTAAATTTGCATTGTAGACGTTGTTATATCAGAACATATAAAATTCTGGATGCTAAAATCTTCAGTGGCCAATTCTTCAGACTTTCTGCTCTGTGTTTCTGTAGGGGACAAAATACTCATGCTTTCAAGCACAGTCATGTGCTTGAAAGCATGCTAGGAGTTTCAGATTATCAGAATTAGCTAAAAGCTTTCTATTTCAGTCTGCTTCATCATTGCATTTTGGTTTTGTCTCACGAAACCTATAAAAACACTTTTTTTCAACTGTCTACTGTAGCAAGAACGGGAGTTGTGGAGTTCGGCAGACCCCGACCAGACTCGAAGCATCGTGGAGTGCCTGCAGGACGAAGTGCGGACTCTGAGGGATCAGCTGAGCACAGCACAAACTGCGCTGAACTCGGCAGTGAGGTCTGGAGGTGCGGGTACCTGGATACCCCCGCCGTCCCTGCAGCACTGGTTACAGCTGACGCACGAGCTGGAGTCTCGCCACTACAATGCCAAGAAAGCTGCTGCCGAGAAGCAGCTCCTAGCTGCTAAGGAAGGGGTCAGTTCTTTGCTTTACAGGTGCTGCATAGTTAAGCTATCTGTCTGACTCGCAGTTCTCGCTATCGAATCCCAGCCACGGCGGTCGCATTTTTCAATGGAGCTGAAATGCTCGAGGCCTGTATGGTTAGATTTAGATTCAAAAGAACACCAGATAGTTTCCAGAGTGCCCCACTGAGATGTCCCTCAATCATATCATGGTTTTGGGATGTAAAGCACCCTATAAATACTGTTATTCTGATAGCCTATCGCTAACGGCTATAGCGCTTAGCAAACGATGTACTGAGTGAGGAACCTAAACCTGCTTGCAATATGTCTAGCAGTTTTAGATAAGCTGTACATGTTTCTTATGCTGTTTATCTTGCTTTTTCTCACAGTGTGAAAAACTTCGCAAGAAACGTGGGAGCTTCATGGGCTCTTTTCGCATCGCACATGGGAGCTCCATTGACGACATCGACAACCGAATCCTTCAGGCCAAGTAAAATTGCTTTATTACAATTATGCTGATGTTCGCAGTTGTGATTTATTATTAAAACAGGCTCACACAATCGGTGCAGTGTAGTAGTTTCTCTCCACCATATGATCGACGTTTTAATCGTGTGTGTCCTGTTGTGCAGGGCTGCGCTGTCGGAGGTGACGAAGGACCTGCAGGAGCGACTGCACCGCTGGAAGCAGATCGAGCGACTGTGTGGCTTCTCCATCGTCAACAACCAGGGGCTGGGCCCCCTGGAGAACATTCTACGAGGTTCTTTCCTCAATGGCACTGCTGCCTCCTCTTTGCCCCACTCCTATTCCGTTGGTGCGTTTGGCACTTACTGTGGCAGTCTCAGACAGGGTTCGTTCACCGCTTCAACAACCCCTTTATAGCAGCTCCTAGAGATTCCTAAGAATTTAGTGCAGATACTTATGAAGACAGAACAAGATGAAGGGGAACACACACTTGGAACCTGTGTGTGTGTTCCCCTTCATCTTGTCCCGTCTTCATAAGTATCTGTGTTAAACTCTTTGGATATGTCGTACCAACAAGGCCAGAAGTCAACCCTTCTTTGTTTGTTTAGCTGTGCTACTGTGGTAGTGTAGTGATGAATAGGTACACTGGAAAAAACTTGGTCTTACATACTCATCGTTGGGCAAAAATGGAGCAGGCGCTGTCAGTTAACACTTCACAAGCGCATAATTGAATGATCGTCATCGGTGCTATATTTTAAAATGCGTGGTGGATCAGTCTGTGCATTTGATCACATTAGGGAGTCGGTATGTACACTCCTGACTGCACATAGGGCAACCAGTTCTTTTAAAAAACCACAAGGCTTGTTCATACAAGTTCATTATTCTAGACATGAAAGTTGACACGCTGATGCAGTTAGGCACTGATCTTCAAAACCTATATATATGGTGGGTCAGCTGCAGGAACTGTCCATCAGTTTTACTTGCATGCAAGCAAGATGTCGTGACAAATACCTGTAATACCTTGTAGCATACTCCTATTTCCATGCATGAAATATGCCTGTACTGTAAAGTTTGCTACAGTCCAACCTCATTAGTACATACCTGCTTTAAGCGTACTAACGGTTAAAACGTAGTTGTGACGAATCCCCGACCGAGTCTCGTAGAGACTAATACATTCGCGGACCGCTTTAGTCGTAGTTTTCTGCTTATGCCTACCGGTTCTTGCGTACTAACTGCGTACCGCGACAACATTTTGCACCACAAAATTTACTGCACCGCTAACTTGCAGACGTCGGTTTTGCGTCATGTTGATAAGTGCACAGATCAGCCGATCAGCTATTCAGAGTTCCACACTATTGCGGCATTGGAATTGCGAGTAATAACGAAGGTGATGTGGCGACCACCGACCATTGTGCCTGTATGACTTATCACAGACGAAAAGCCTTAGCGCAGTAAACATCCCGGTTATCTGCTAGGGCACGTGTGTGGTGTAGCGTCACTTTAGGCCCATGCGCGCTTTTGGTAGGTGACTATCTGAGCGCGCTGGGCTATTGATCGCTGCACTTTACTGTGCAGGACCTGTTCAAGCATGTACCGCTCTACAAAAACGTAAGCACAAGCAGTGTTGTAGAGTTTAGCGTAGCGGGTCGGGGACACCGAGAAACCTTGCTGTATTATACCAACACGTGCACTGTACAGCGAGCATAGCGCTGTTGTAACCACACTGCACACTTTTATTCAGCGACAGCCCAAACGAGCCTCCGTCCATTTCCAGGACTGCTAGAGCATTGCGGATAGCGCATTGCTTGCAGAAAGCTTGTCAGAGCCGCGTTAACCCAGCAGGCTACTAGCCGCATCTGTGCATAGCCTGAAGCAGAGTGGGTGTACTTTACAGTAAGTGGATCGGCAGTCACGTTGTGTGCCGTGTAAGCAAAGCGCTGCATGCAACTAGTCATGCAGTAAATTATTTGGTTCTTTGCGGCGATACCGCATTTAAAAAAAAAAAAAAACTGCGTTAGTTTTCGCTTAGAAGCAGATGGCAGAACAACTGTATCACAGACAGTTGATTGTGTTTTTTCTATTGCTCCCAGACCCCGCATATTTTCCAAATGCTCCTTGGCATTGCCACGGCCTGCTATGGGGCGGTTGTGCAAGAGTCACTGGGCACATTAGGCAATATTTCCTGTGGCACTGAATTTATTATTTTATGGCAGCAATGGCGACTGTCCGGAGGTGCAAATTTGTAGCTGTGGGTTAAACCGTAGTTACTTCGCCGCCCCCGGCATCTACGTATTAACGGGGTTTCACCGTGCGACACTTTATTGTATTATTGGTCTTTATGCATAATCATTGTTGACTTTTTCTGCGATCTTATGGAATAAAAAATCTTGGCAGGGGTCCTTATCTAATATGACAGCATGTACAGGGACTTGACAAACTGTTGAGCATTAACTTTGTGAGATTCTTCGCAGCATAATTTATTTCTGCTCATTTCTGCTGTTTTTATTCGTTTATTGTAACCACACCTGCAATGTCTCAAACATGAGACAGCAGTATCTGTAAATAAAAAAAAAAATAATAAATAGGTTCGCAAATTCACTCACGAATCGGCTCGCTCAGCCTCACTTAGACTCAAATCGAGCCACGAGATTAGGAAGAGCTAAAGATAAGAGTTAAATAGAGAGTATCTTAGTAACCTGCGATTTGTGGATGACATTCCTTTGATGAGTAACTCAGAAGACGAGTTACAGCTCATGATTACTGAACAAGAACACGGAGAGCATAATAGTAGGCCTGAAAAATGACGTTGATAAAACTACAACGGAATATGCAACAGTCTCGCCAGAAAACAGCGCTTTGTGATAAGTTGATAGTTGTTGCAAGTGGTAAAGGAATATGTCTACTTAGAACAGGTAGTAACCATGGATCCAAACTATGAGATTGAAAAAGTGAAGTAACTAGAAGAATAAGGATTGGGTGGATCACATTCAGCAAACATTTTCTAATCATGAATTGTAATCTGCCGCTAGCCCTCAAAAGGAAGGTGTATAACAGCTGCATCTTGTCAGTACTTACAATGCAGAAGCGTGGCGGCTTACAAAGAGGGCTTAGCTTAAATTGAGGACGACGCAGCAATCGATAGAAAGGAAAATGATAGGAGCAACTTTAAGAGACAAGAAGAGAGCAGAGTGGGTCAGGGAACAAACTGGGGTTACGGATATCATAGTTGAAATCAAGAAGAAGAAACGGAAATGGGCTGGGCACATAGTGCGTGGGCAAGATAACAGCTGATCATTAAGTGTAACTGACCAGATGCCAAGAGAAGGCAAACATGCTAGGGGGAGATGGAAAGTTATGTGAGCAGATGAGATTTAAAAGTTTGCAGGTATAAAGTGAAAGCAGAAAGCACAAGACCGAGTTGATTGGCGGATCATGGGATAGGCCTTTGCCCTGCAGCGGGTGCAATCAGGCTGATGTTGATGATGCCAGACAGTGCCAAGAAGAGCACGGACTACATAAGATATTGGTGTTAAAAGAGCATTGACACCATGGTTAAAGAAGCTAATTTTACGCTAACAGACTCGTGAGTTGACTTGCTCATACTCAGTTTGATTCGAGAGTTTGAGCCCGAGTGAGTCCTGTTTAGAAAAATTTTCCAGAGTGTGAGTCCGGCTCAGGAAAATTTTCATGAGATCGAGCCAGTCCAATGCTCAAAATAAATTTCATGAGTCAGTCTGAGTGAGCTCAACAAGTTTTGCCGATCTATTCTCTACAGTAGTGAAATAGTGTTCTGTTAGATAGTTAATGAAGGTTAATTATTGTTGATGGGCTAAAATTTATTTTTATTGGATCTCTCCATTTGCTCGCTGTGCATGGCACTTGCAACATTGTAAAACTTATACCTGTTGTAGTTTGGACTGTAAAGTGTTATGCAGAAAGCAGAACAGGCAGACGGACATTGATAAACGAAACGTCCCTATTAAGCTTATAGTGGTGGTCACAACAGCATGGTTTGCAATACAATCTCGTGATGTTGCTTAAAGTGACTCCATTTAAACTGGTACAATAGGGCACTCTGGATCAACCATACTGATCAGTACATGTTTTGGGCATCTACTGTGAAATTTTGAAAACAAAGTACATAACTGTGTAGCAGCGCAGGTCAAGCAGTTTGTCGAGCAGTAATGGGGCAGTTATTTAACAGGAACAGTCTTAAAAAATGCTCTTTCACTATATCTGTGCAGCTCACATTGACACGATGGTAATCTCTTTCCCAGGTAAGAAAATGAGCCGCTCGGGCAGCGAGGGTACATTGGCTGAGGAAGAATCTCCCTTTGGCATCAGCGCTGGTGAGTGTTTTCCACATGCTGTGCACACAAACTACGATGTTTCGAAGTAAACCCACCACTGAGGGGATGCATATGCTAAGTTCATTGTCATCAATGCACTTTCCTATAAAATAAATGAGCTTTCAACTGTTAATACTAAAATCTAGAAGAGCTTGCGATATTATTTATAATTGCTAATAGTAGAAGCATCTTGGTCAAGGTAAGAGCAGAATTATCTCTAGATCCTTTCTTGCTTTTATCTCTGCAGAGGTTTTTGTGAGGCCCTATGCAGCCATGCGATTCCTTCATTTAAACGGGTCATGAATTAAGGTGTGCAAATATTCAAACTTTTGAATATTTTTCTAATAGTGTTTGCTATTTAGTTTGATTTGCACGGGAATTCTACTATTCAAAATATTCGAACTTGAAAATAAATATTGACGATAAATCGGCATGTGTTGTGCTTGGTCTTGGGTTTTGGGGCACTGACATGCGAACCTACTAGCCACATCCACTGATACTCCAACCTGTGGCTTCGCAACAAGCTTGGCAAGAGGGTCCACTGCCGGTGTGAAATGCCAATGGACAGTTCTGAAGAGCTCGCAGTCGATGTAATTCATCGCTTGCGACAAAGCACATTGCACCTTCATCTCTTTTGCATATCCTCAAGCACGATATTCTTGGCTTCAAATTTCAGATTCATTTCGTACGTGGGGTGTAGCGAGCGGAGTTAGACTTAGCCACTGATTCAAGAAGTAAGATGGATCGTTCTGTGCCTGGCCGCAGTGCTTAGGTGTTTCAAAGTATGTCATGCTCGATTGCTAGCACAATGAGTTGTCCCGAAACAGTCTTCATCACGAAGTCTGAAATGCTGACAAGCGGAACCTCCCACCGCAAGTCCAGCGAGTCATCATTATATAAATACAGTCAGTCAGAGACGCCCGTGTGCAATGTTCACGACAAGTGCAGTGTATTGTTGTAATGCAACTGTCAAACTAAAACGTAATTACTAGTCTTACCGTTGACCCGTGAACACAGAACAAGTGCGAATGCATCATGACGTAGCACAACTTTCGACAGCCATGACCTCCCGACGCGCAAGCAGCTGACAATGCTCGCCAGGAGCAAGCATTGCAGCAATTGCAAGGTGTGCTGAGCAACATGGGGGCTGCAGCCAATGGGAGGCCTTGAAAGAAACTTTAAAAGTCTGATTTTTGTACTCTTGTTTCTGAATGGTGGACCTACCTGAAGCGGGAATTGGAAGATGGAAAAAGCTCTTTCCAAAGAGGTGGTGCCCGGTTGTGACATTGCAGAGCTGTGCTTCTTCAGGATATAGTTTATAATTATGCTTAGGGATCTTGTGCAACTTCTTTCTGTACTTTTACTTTGCAGTGCTAAAAAATATTGAAGAAATCATTATTTATTATTTTTAAAATTATTTCCATGTACCTCACACACTCACGGAGGGTCATTGAGTGAGGGTAGAAGGGGGGGGTCAATACAGAGAATATTTGTACAAAGATGTATTAAATTTGAAAAAATACAAAAGAAGCAGTTGCAAAATAATAAATTAAAAAGAAAACATTATAGTTAAACATGCACAGCAGATTCGATTCACGCTCATACAGTAGACTCCTTTTAAAGGAAACCTGAAGGGACGAGGAAAATGTGTTTCCTTTAAGAGCAGTTTCAATTGCTGAGAGATAAACGGGGGTATAATATTCATCTAGGAAAGCAAACGTATTAGTGGCAGTTGTTCCATTTAAGCAGAAATTTCATTTAAGAGAGTTTTAGTTAATAGGAGTATAGTACTGTACATTATTATTCAAGTTAGTTTCACACCCAAAATTTTGCTATTCGCAAAGCTCTAGTCGCGAACCAGTCTTTGGGCTTCGTTAGAAAACATGTCCTGCATAAAGCAAGCTCTTTTACGGAAAACTCAGTCACATATTGCAATCATGCGTGGCAAAAGGAATTTATTGCAGAGGGCAAAGTTGCCATCCACTCAGGCGCCCTCTATTCATGTAAAGGCCTGTCTTTACTTGCCTTAATGCTGCCTGTGCCCACCGTGTGACGTTGGCCAGTGGGTAGCATGCTATTGGCCAAGAGTTAACATAAATCAAAAGCAGCTTTTGGATCGCAGGAAGAAAAGAACATGTATATTTAAGAAATCGTTAGTTATCATTAAGATTTAGGTCACATGCGCATCCTGCCATGGGGCACTGGGCTCCTTACTCTGGTGAATTTTCCAGTGAGCTACTCGTTAACAGGATTCACTGCAAGAGAATGATTGCGTATCGTGACGCGCTGATGAAACGTCTTTGCCCTGTACTGTCCCTCCCAGTGTAGCTACCAGCGCACTTGTCGGAACAAGAGAAGAGACAGAGGGGGGTTGGCAGCATACGACAAACCCCCCGTAAAAATGCTCATTTTTCATGGTCTATAAAACTTCTTTCAACAATCGATTTGTGAGGCAACATAATCCAATATTTGGTTTGTTTGAGGATTACTTGGCAAACTGGTTCATGACCCCTTTAATATAAAGTTATGGATGGTAAAACATTATGTCAGTATACTACTAACAAACTTTGAGCAAGTTCGTATGTTCTGCCAACTAACCCTCCTGCTCTGCTAAACTCGTGTATTCTGTTTTCCTTACCCATGATTGTGCTGTGGCCACTGCTCTCATTGCTTCTTTCCTTCTTCCACCTACTTGCTTCCTCCACCTTCACCTTCCTCTTCAATTTTCGCCTCCCAAATAGTGCAGCAACTCGTGCACAATTCAACTGCTCTGTTTCTCGCCTCTGTGCCACCGGCTTGCGACCTCAGCAAGTGCGCCCTAGCCGCAGCTGCGGGCTTCCCTCCTTTCCGTGTCGTGCCACTTGACAGCACTAACCTCCCTCAGTCTGCTGCTGCCGCTGCCGCCACTGTCTCCACTGCTGCTAACACCACTGTGCCCGCTTCTGTGGCCTGCCTCAATGGTGAGTGTCCTGTCACATGAGGCTCTGCAAATGTCAGGTTATCTTAACTCTCTGAGAGGCTTTGTATTCGGCATGTGTGTGCTAGTTGTGCCAAGTAATAGCTAAGAACGAGCAAAATAAGTAAATGATGTTAGGACGAATGTCAATTATTTTTGCAATGTACTGCTGCATATGATCATTTTAAGAAGGCACTACAGTTAAAATCCCTTTTACAAGAGACACTGATGTAACAGATAATTGGGTAAAAGGGACACCAATGTGCTTACAGTAAAATTTGATTTGATAAGAAAATGCATACGATGTACACTGCTTATAAGAGATTCCTCATACAGGGGTGCAACAGCTGCGCCTATTTGATGCAATTCCTCATTTTTGCTCCAAGTTGCGCCAAAACCATGAAATTTGCTGAAATTGCATCACGCTGTGCAAAAATGCCCGACCAGCTTCAAAATTTTCTCGGTTCCGTGAATTTCAGCTAAAAACGGAGGCCACATTGGCCACCTGTAATTTGTGTAATTAATCAATCTGGGGATCCAGGCACGCAGACCTTAACCTTAAACCACAAAGTGAGATATGTACTCATTAGGCCACGGCACAACGCAATCAACGTGATAAAGTTACAATGCCGCGTGTCCATCGGTCCACTGATTGTAGCGGATATTTATCGGCGGGACGACTCAACTTCAAGACAATAATGCATTGCTGTAGCCAGCAACACAACACTGGAAATATGAATTTCCTAGTCAGCAAACACATATACGGCATGTTGGGAACTGAAGCTGGAAGCATATGCCATTGTTACTACGCATAGACTAACTCAATGTGCTGCGAACATCGGCGTTGCCAGCAAACACGTTAGTTGCCATAGCACATGTGATTGATATCCGGTACCGCCTCTGGGCCAATGGGCAGGTGCCATCGTTTATTTATCCAGGCAAATGCCCCTTGCAAGCAAGCCGAGAAGTTGTGCCCTAAACCCAACCTTATCCTGAGGAAGAAAAAAAACAAAGATGGAGGGGTGTGGGATGATGGTGTAGGAGTTTGAAAATTTCTCAGCCTTGTTCTAACTTGTGCAGAATGCCTCGTAAGCTACCTTCGCTGCAGTACACTGGTGGCCTGCGGAAAAGCGTTCTAAAATTTAGAAGGGGCTGTTAGCACTGGTCACGGGACACATCACAGGTTGTTCAATTGCGATATGTATGCTTATGGATGTATATGCCACACAATTGTGAGTACCAATATGATCGCTGAGGTCTAAAAATGTTACTTGCAATCATCTGAAGCACGGTGCGATATTTCTGCAGCCAAATCAAACAAGACTGTGTGCCATTTTTTTTTCCACTTCCACTCCTCTGCTTTAAGAATTGCCTGAATCTCAAGGTCCCTAGCTTCGCAGATCCACCTTTGAATCCTCAGAGTCTGTCAAAGGATTTGACAGGTGGGGCAAAGGCCAATGTGGACTTTATCATTGTTTACTGAGTGGGGTATTCTAAGTGCTATATTTATTGAAATAGCAGTGCTCATATTTCTTCATGGCCTTCTTTTTCATACTGCTTCAAATTTCCATCTTAGTACTCCAATAGTAACATTTTTCTGCTCCGAAAATTGCTCTAAATTTTATTTTGGCTGTTGCATCCCTGCTGATATAAAAGACAAGAATTGGTCTATGGTGCATGTCTCTTAAAAGGGATTCAACTGTACTATCTTCGAGTCATTGGGCATGTTGTTCTCCGCGAGTCACATGAAAAAGATTTTCCTTTGCTCAACATCGATATAACCAGCAACGAAATTGCACTATATTTCTAGGCCGAGATCTGATTTTATCAATATAAAAACATAACATGAATTACTTTAGGACAAATAGATTTTAGTCACAATTGAGATTAATTACTATAAAACACAAATTAAAATATGAAATTATGTTGCAGCCAAATATTCAGTGCATTGGAATAATGTAAATTTCATGCATTTAGAGACGGCTCTTAATAGGTTATACCTGAAAGAGCTCACTGGAAGGTGCATTAGCCACTTAGTTTTATGAATGCTGTACAACTATAACGACTGCTTTAGTACTGTTGTCAAGCAGCTATTCTGTTGTAACTGATGGCACGTTAGAACAGGTGCCAAGGGAAAGGAAGAGACGTTGCATTTGTTACACTCGTGTGGAACTTACATGACCATCATTTTTGAAGGACATAAGTTGTCATTATGCAGTGCTTGTCTAGGAAAATTAAACCTAGATGTGAGAATGTCTTTAGTCGGAAAGTGTGAAAAATCACTTTGTGGCAGTGGTTTGGTTGCCTTGTGTCACACGTGCTTAATTTCCACCGCTTCTGGAAGCATAATTCATTTGCTTGCTTACTCGTACTTTCACGTTCTATTGTTGGAAGTTTGTGAATGATTACATCTAGCTTTCATAGAAAGTTAGCAGCCATGCAGAAAAATTATCATTGCCGACACATACTTCACAGTGTGTCAAGCTCACAACTTTGCATCGAGCAATATTGCCATTGCAACCAAAGCAAACGGAGCATGTTGAAACACTTGAGCCCTGCTGTTATCTTTGCAGGCTCAGTGTCAAGTGTAGCGTCGTTGCTGAGCTTGAGGTGCCCCGAACGGCCCACCACACTGCCAATAGGTGCAATCAAGTCCAATGGGGCCTCTTCCCAGAAGCTGGCCCTTCTTGATGAGACCGACGATGATGCAGAAGAGTTCACGGACTCTTCTCTGCCCACCAGCTTGTCAACGGGAACCTCTGCTCCCACTGCTGTGTCTTTCACGGTCGGGGACAGCAGGTTAGCAATGTTGCTTGTAAGGTAACTCCACAGTTGCATGCATTTTTCTTGTAATCTGGATCTTTTGTTGCTGGTACGTCGTCAACATCAAGTAAGCCTAACCAGAATACTGTTCTTGATTGGTTGATTCAAAATGGGGTTGCATGCATCTCACGAATTGATCTGGTCTAATGCACTGCTACATTGCAAGTCATGTTTAGGTGAGAAACATACGTGACCTTGTCTAACAAGGACTGCCTTTCTGTAAGCAAAACATCAAATTTCCAACCAAAGTACTGTCTGGGTGTCCTTTAGGGTTTTACGCTTGCACCTTTGCTCAGGAAGCAGTACTACTGAAACATGCTGATGACCAATCAAGTTGGGGCAGAATTATTATGGAACATTTATTTCCTGCAGCTAATAATTTGCAAGGAAACTCCTGGGAGTGGGACTGAAATCACTCTTAAATGTGCTGAGAAAGGTGCTTGTAAAAATAATGTAAAAAAATGAACAGTTGCATGCGATTGAATCTAAAGAACCTAAGCTGTTATTTTGTTGAACATGCAGCTCAGAATACAGTTGAACTTTTTCGTAAGAGGCACTGATGTAGGGGGCGGTTTGGCATAAGAGATTGAATGCAGGGTTGGCCAGAAAACGAAAACGGGGTATACTTTGCTTATAAGATACTCCTCACTTAACGGACAAGAACTGTTTCCTGGTGTGTCTTTTATAAAGCAGTTCAACTGTAATGAAGATGCAGTTGGGGCGCTGCAATAGCAGCTTCATGTAGTACCTGTGTCACAATTGCTGAGCCATCGAAGAGTGCTTGTTTTGTGCTTGGATGTTTTGTGTATACTTGAAGGCATATCTTTTACATTGTTTTGCACATTCAGCACATGGCATGCACTGGCTTTGGGTATGCAAAACAAAAAGCTGTGCAACACACAAAGCCAAGTCCATTTTCAATGGTGGATGAATATGGCAAATTATAGGGAGATGCTACTCAGTCACCTTTTTAATATTCTCTCTAAAGCAGTTAAACATCATCTATTTAACTAGTTTTTTATGGTGATCACAAATATGTAATTGGATTTACTGTGAGTTGTGTCGTTTTTGTTCTGTATCATGACAATTTATAATAAGTAGGCCTCCCTCACTTCTGTAACTAAGCTTCTATACTTGTGAACCATTAATTGCACGTATTCTTCCCGATCAACCGAATCGTGCTGAAAGTTTATAGAAAGTACACGTGAAGTTTGTTAATAAGCACAAAAGATAAAACCTCAGAGGGACGCTAAAGGGAAGAACAATTTTTCTCGTATTAGTAAATTACTATTTCATGATATTATAAATGCCACACTCGTTTGAGAAGGTGCTTGGCAATCGAGGAAATGTGTTTAAGAAAACCAGGGTGACAAAACCACATTTGAAGTTTTTGTGGCATCATAGGTTTTGAAGGCATCCACTAAGCTCTACATAGTTCTTAATCGGTAAAAATAAAGTACATTGTCTGTTAACAAAGCCAGAGATTTCACCTACTGAGTTGCAGGAAAATTTATTAAACCAGTGCGGCCAAGACACACACACAAAAAAAAATGCTGGTTGAAATTTGTGACCTCATCACCAGACATCGCTGCAAACAATTTACAAGTGAACGATTGATATTGAATTTTCTCGTCTATTAATAAACTGATAGTAGTGAAATTAATGATGCTAGAGTTTTCAGAGCATAATTTTTTAGTCAAAGTTAATTTAATCTTTCATTTTAGTGTCCCTTTAATGTTCATACCCCAGTAATTAGTTCATTGAATTTCATAGTAAATGTAGAAGACATATCAACATTTAGATATTGACACTTTATCATGGTAAAGAAAACGTGAGAAAAGTTTCATCCAGGTTTGAACATCAGAAGTACAAAAAAAAATATTGCAGAACTTCAGATCATCTCAAGAACCGCATTTCAGGGGAGGTGCATTTTAAAGCTGAAATTTAAAGCTTGTTGTGAGGGGAAAAAAATCACTCTATTTCTCCCTTCATGGGAGCTTGGAAATCATGGTTATTTCGAGAATATGACACTGGTCCACTGTTCGTCTGAACTGCAGTGGCATGCAGCTGTGTGATGTTAACTAGGGGACTCCAGACAATGTGCAGTTTCGAGTTTTCAATAGCCAACTCTTGCAAATTTAAAAGTGATTTTAATCTAATTACAGTTAAATTGCAAACTTGATTCTTATTGTTGTAAAAGTAGACACTCGGATGGTCAAACTAGTTAAAACAAGATATATAGTTCTATTGAAAATGTTGTGTTCTTCAAGCAGCACCAAATAGCCTATTGCCATGTACGGGTCACATTTCGTCAAGGTCTTAATAAAAGATGAGAGTGTTTGATCTTTCAAAGCCACAGCATCGTCAAGTTAGTCTGGCTCGCCGTTTTCTATTTTTTGTACCTATGTTAGGGTTTCTTATCGCAAAGCTCCAGTACATTTAGAAGAACTTGTCGCGTGGTGCGTAACTTTCTGAAACTCTTTTTTCGGGGACTTATGACAACTTGCTTTTTTCTTGTGCTTCTTCTTTTTGTTGGTGGTGCTTAGGCGTCCAGGTTTGTTCCTCATGCTATAGTACACCAGTGTTTCATACCAAACTGCCACGTCTTCTCTTCTTTTTGGCAGCCCAGCAGAACCTCCACAGCTCGTTCGACCCAGGAGCACTCAACTGCTCAACAAGGCGGCGAGTGCCGACGACGCACCACCTCACCGGATTCTGACATCCACTGAGCTCCTGGTGCAGACTGAGCCATCTTCACCAGCAACACCCGAGAATGCAAGCCCCGTCACCATCTCTGAGCCGCTGCTCCTTCCGCGGCCGCCGCTCGCGTCAGTGTCTTCCGTAGAGCGACGCAAGAAAGCGGGCAACATTCTTGTGGCGGCACTCAAGGGAAACTTTTCTGGCAGTGCCGTAGATGAGGAAAACTCAACAGACTCTAACTCCACGGCGGACGACGACAGTTTGAAGGAAAAGAAAAAGGTGAAGGCATCTTCCATCTTCCAGCCACTCAAAAAAAAGAAGCCAAAAGCGTCGTGACTGTCACGTGAATGAGAAGCCCAGGCTCCGTTTTTCTAGCATTCCCACCTTGATGCCTGCCCAGGCACTTGTTTCTGCTGCTGGCTAGAGTTGGCAAAAATCTTTCCTTGTTCTGTTATGTTTTCTCTTGTATTCCGGTATGTTGCTGAGCACAAAGTGCTGGAAAGCATATTGCGTGCCCTTGCCCCATTATTGTCTCCTCCCTGCGTCACATTAACCGGCGCACTTGGCTCTGTCTACACCCGAGCTTAATTTTTGTTAATTGGCCGGACATTTGAACCAGTAAGAGGGTGCTAGAACTGCAACTCTGTGTGGTTGGGAGGGTATTTGATTGGAATGCACTTCATTACAGTTTTTTTGTTTTCCACATCTTTAGCAGCACAAGCTGTGCAAAACGCAGTGATTGAAGGAGCCTTTTTTTGTATCACCTGCCGTTATTTGTTACCTTGCAGTTGCACACATCTGAGTGGTTGTTGCTTGTGTTGGGTCCTCTTCCTTTTTTTGGGCATGTTTTTGAAAGATGGCTTTTTCTGTTACCATATACGTGTGTCTGCACTTTTTGATGGCACAGGACTTTTGTTGTGCAGAACAGCAACAGGTGGTATACAGGTAGTATGTGCCTATCTGGTACATCAAGAACTGTATTTTTCTAAGTTATATTTTGGTATGGCACATGGACTATTGTTTCTGCCAGAAGCCATCTCATGAGAGTGCATCGGCAGGTGTATTTAGCAGTTGAACTTCGCATGTGCGTTCTTTTTCTGTGTCCTTGTCCATTACCTGTTACAGTCCTTTTGGCTGTCAAGAGGATTGGCTGTCCTTCAGTATTGTCAATTATGAGTAGTTTTGATGCAATCTTGAATTCTAACAAACACAGAATCAAGGCTCCTAACAGAGTACTTGTTTTCTTTTTCGTTGTTTAAATTTGCTTGCATGTCAAAGTGCTGTTGGCATACGTCTTTCTGCTTCTTTTTCTTTGCATGCCTTTTTGCTTGCTTCAAAATGCGATCAAGTGTCTTCTTCAATGAGAGAATTGTTGCCAGGTTGTTAGTGGTAATCATTTGGTGTTTCTTTGAGCTAAGCTTCTGAAGATTACCAAACGTGGTTATGCACAGTTGCATACACATAAAATGTGAACAAGAAATTGCAAATTACAATAAGTTTGGCAAGTGATCAATCCAGAGCACTACCTCTAACAGCTAAATAAGTGGTTGCTAAAGATGATTTGAGCCACAAATTAAGTGTGCTAGCTAAAGTCATGCTCATATTGTGTATACTGGCAGTAACAAGAACAAAGTGCATTTTAGTAACGCTAACTTGTTCTTTTTCCACTTGTTTACAATTGGGCATATC
Source organism: Rhipicephalus microplus (assembly GCF_043290135.1). Classification (NCBI taxonomy): domain Eukaryota; kingdom Metazoa; phylum Arthropoda; class Arachnida; order Ixodida; family Ixodidae; genus Rhipicephalus; species Rhipicephalus microplus. Next base: position 268,499,093 of record NC_134701.1, on the reverse strand, counting down.
TGCCCTAGATAAGTGAATTTTTAAATTGGAATGTAGATGCAGCAGCAGGATGCTGTAGATGAGGTTAGGTTCAGCCAACGACCCTGCATTATTGCGAACGCAAGGTAATGGTGACGATTGTTCAATCAATGTTTGTTGTTGGGATTTGCGTTTTTTTTTTCCAAGAAGTTCAGCATAACACACTCGGAGATGCAGGCTTTTCGGAGTTGTTAAGTTTAACAGTTCTCAAAATCTAACTGCGTTTCCAGTTGACTGTAGCGCTATGGGTGTGCTTGAATAATCGCCATAGTAGCTGCTTTGTCTGAAGCTTGGATACATGTAGCCTTATTGCTCGCCTACCCAGGTATGAGACTTACAAAGTTTCATCTTTCACATGCTCCTTTACAAAGTTTAAACAATATGGCAGGCCAGCAATTGAATGGTGTGGCTAGCCTGTGTTTGCTAGAAAGGGCAGTGAAAGACCAATGTGTGTAACTGTCCCAACTGCAGAATAATTTTTTGCCTTGTCATGCCCGTCTGGCGTCAGTAACCAGTGGATTCTGTATTGTGCGTATGTCCTTGGTAGCAGTTCTAGTTTGTAGCGTTCTTTGGAGAGTTATATATATATATATATTCTTTTTTTTTTTTTTCAATTTTGAATGTTGGCCACTTAAGCTGTGACTCTGTAATCTTCCGTGCACACGTGTGTAACATGTGATGCAAGTTGTCGCGCCCACCCCGACCTTCACTTCAAGCCCGTCACGTGGGCAAACTGTGCTTTGGAAGTTTGGGATGAGCGTTCGCTGCACCTGGTGTTGTGTGGTGCCTGGCGCACTGCTTCACGATCTGTGATATCGGCCGAGGGATCTCTCGCTATGGGCTTCGTGACATACGCAATACAGTGCACGTGTCGCGACTTTGCTGAATTATCATTATGCACATGTGGATCTGAGCCACCCGCTCGCGACTCCTTCAGAGAGAACAATATATACTAATATACCGTCGCGCTTATTGCTTCAAAGAAGCTGCGGGCTGCTGAGGAGTGCTATATACTCTTCTTTTCGCTTGTCACTCAACTTCAATTGCATTTCACTGACGCGTACAAGAAGCCTGCAGCATTTTATTTTTTTATGTGCTCTGAGCTGCAGCAAGAGTACTACCTGGTTAGAGCACTGTCTTGTTTATTTTGGCATTTATCGGCATTTAGAAAAAAGGTCTGTAGAAGAGTGCTATTTTTATGAGCTACTACAAGATCCTGTTGCTTTGACTCTTGCAGTAGGCATTGCACAAGATCTGCTGATTTTGCATTTGTATTTTTATCTTTGTTGCTGGGCATGGTTTGTAACAGTCAACAATAACATTCTCGGGCTGTAATTAAAACATTGGGGTAGCACCTTATTCGTTGGAAGAGGCTACAGGAATTCTCGCCCCCAGAAAACGACTCTCTATTGAACAGTGCATCATCGTAACACAGTAAAACATTGACCTGCCACCATTCTTGTGACGTTGGTGGCCACCTATTCATTGTGCTGATTGTCACCTGATATGTTTTGCTGGTCTTGGTGCAGCAGCTATGGCATGAAACTGTTTTCTCAAGTCCAGTGTGAGAGTATTGAGATGTAAAATTCGCAAACATAACAGCTGCGCCTGAAAAAGCAGCCAAGATGGGATTCATGTCACCGTATCAGCCATTGTACAGGGTTATTATTATGAAAGGGAGGATGTAGTTAATTGTCAAGCCAAGATATGGTTGCACAACTGTCTGTCTTCACATATTTTCCTCTTTTCTTTGACTTCACTGTGAAATGAAAACTTTTGTCTTTGAGTACAGATGAAGTGATTTTCACATGGATGCCCGTGTCTATCTCAATTGCTTCGTACTTCTTGTGCTCACGTTCGGCATAAACTCGAAGAGCAAAAAAGCCGGATAGATTTCCAATATTCTGGCACTTGAATCTAGCACACTCAAGTAATACACAGCTGTACAAAGTGGTATTCAATGTGGGCAGCAAAGTAGACGCACAAGTCATGTATGGTATCTGACACCTTTTACATGGTAGCTGCTCTCTCGTTACATTCTATGCTGTGTTGTGCTGCTAGGGTACTCTGGACTGAAGTGTCGATCTGCGCCTATTTGGCGTAAACTCGAACAGGAAAGCTGGATCTATTTCCAATATTCTGGCACTTCAGCTGCTTGTGCATCAGTATTGTAATGTGCGTCTGCACTTCAATATAGCACACTCAAGTGATACACAGCTGGACAAAGTGGTATTCGATGTGGGCAACAAAGTATACGCACAAGTCATGTATGCTATCTGACACCTTTAACATGGTAGCTGCTCTCTCATTACATTTTATGCTGTGTTGTGCTGCTAGGGTACTCTGGACTGAAGTGTGGGTCTAAGCCTACTAAGCCAAAAGCTTGTACAGTCTGTGTGCAGCCTGCTTGCCATACCAACCTTGGGTTTGTAAACCTACGTTTGCTCCTTTACAGCAAAAGTCTTTGCCTTCTCAGTGACATGTGGTGTACTGTACTTGCCTCGTGTGCAACTTTATTTCAAACGACTATTCCCATGGCTAGCAATCTTCAGAACAATCATGCTGGGTGAGGGGAAACGCAGTCGCCATGTGACTGCATCTATGCAGTGTGCGGTTTCGTCACCAATTGCAAAATAAGTCTTGGAGCGAATAATGTGCTTGCTTCAAAATAAAATGAACCCTTTGTCTTTTCCAGGGTGCAGTTTATATTGATTGATTTGCTGTCATGTGATGGCCAATAAAAGAAAGTCCATCGTGTCCATTATCTAGCAGTATACAGTCCTTCTTGAAACAAACCATTTCCTGCAAATAAAGAGTACCTCTGCATACTAACCCGTTATTTAAGGCTCCTAAAGTCAACACGCCGCTGTGGTCTAGTGGCAAAACTACTCTGCTGCTGACCTGCAGGTGGCGGGATCGAATCCCGGCTGTGGCTGCTGCATTTTCGATGGAGGCGAAAATGCTGTGGGCCCCAGTGCTCAGATTTGCGGGCATGTCAAAGAACCCCAGGTGGTCGAAATTTTCGGAGCCCTCCAATACGGTGTCTCTCGTAGTCATATGATCGTTTTGAGACTTTAAACCCCACGTATCAATCAATAAATCTGGTTTATGACCATCACCTTTTCATTTATCAGCTTAACTTGCATGATGAGTATGTTAATAAGTCCTTCTAAGGTTACGATTGGCCTGCATGTCTGCCTGTGTTGCACCTTTGTCATTAAACACTTTGGAGTACCTTTAGCCGTTAGGGTATAGTAAAAATGTATATGTCAATATATTGTACATTCGCATACGAGCGAAGTTCGGTGGATAAACGAAATATTCTGTCGTGCACGTGTGTGTGTTTAGGTGTTAGCAGAACATATGCAAATTCGGTTCAATAGAAATGTTATTCTTTAGCTCGACAATCTCTCGAGCTTACCTCGCATACTACCTGAAGCACAAAGTTAATGAGCTGAAGGCATCAAGTCTGCCAGAACGAAATCCTCGCTAGGAATGAAGGCAAACTGTAAATTTAAGGGCTCTTTTTCTTTGTTACACACAATATTGTTGAATCTAAGTGGCAATAATGCTAGGCTCTCTAATAATGCTAAGGAAAGTACAGACATTTTCAAACATGGCTCCCTGGGCTGCGCAAATTGGCGTGACCCCTCAAGAAATGCACTGTGGAGGCTGTGGTGTCATTAGCCTTTGTACTCCTGCGCGCAGCCCGTCATGGCAGCGTTTTTTTTTTTTTTATTTCCCTGTCGTGAAGAGTTGTGTAAGGAAGGTTATGAACAAGTAAAAGTGTACGAAAAGATAACTTGCCACCGGCAGGATCTAGTATCTGAACCTGTGGCCTTTGCGCTATTTGGGGGGGGGGGGGGGGGCACCAAAACGATTGGGGCCCCAATTCGAAAACTCCTGCAAGGCTCGGCTTGAGTACCAGGAACACGGCGGGCACTGCATGAAAATCAAAAGCTTTGCACTTGATCGTGTTCTTAGTGTTGTATTGCGTGGGCAGTTCAACGCGGTCGTTTCCGACAGTGTCCACTTCTGTGGCTAATCCAGAGTGAGCACGAGAAGATAAAAACCACTGCCATGAGGCCTGGGGCGCGGGAGTACAAGGCTGATGTAGCATCGGCAGTAGTGCTATTGTGGCCGGGTGGCCGTGCCATGAGCACAGCCCCGAATAACAATTGATTCTGCCTGCTGCCCACTTTAAGGAGCGCGAGCAAGCGCTGTAGTAGAGAAGATATCAAATGTTTTCTAGCTTTTTCGCAGAAAAGAAGAAAAGAAAAAACGCCGCCTTGCGGGCACGGACGCGCGGGAGTACAAACGCTGACGTTGCAGCATCGGCAGTACAAACGAAGTGTCTAGTATAAAATTCTATTTAGCAGTCCATTAACTTATGGTGTATGTGGCATGTAATAAATATTTAAAGTGGCCCTGAATAGCAATAAATAAAAACATAAACTGCTGATGATTTTTGGACATTTTTTTGTCTTTATTCAGTGGAGATTGATTGTGGGTGGTCATGCGCATAGCCCCGATGGTGTTTTGACTACGCTCTGGGCACGGTGTAAGAACAGGAAGCAGCGTGTGTCTTGATGGATACAACGGATAAAAACGGGCTTTTCCAAAAAAAAAAAAAAAAAAGCCCGGGCCCGAATTCTCCCCGCCCACCGCAAACATGCCACATGCACGCCATAATCGCATTCAGATACATCTTTCACGATGTAAAAACGTTGGCTGCATAGAGTTTCGTAACTTTATTGTTGGCTGGAACAACTCCAAGGAAGAGACGGCAAAACTTTATAGGAAGCGCATTTAAACTACTTAACGTTTTTCAAAAAAGTTTCGTCGATCCTTCTTTAATTAAAAGACGCTTGTGGCATGCCAGAGTACATTACATATCATATAAACTTTACTTCAATGAAATGAACCAGTTCATTAGGTTACACATTTACGAAGTCGACACTTAAATCCGCTGACCAAATCCAACAAATTTGATGTAGGGAGCATCTGTTGCTACCTTGGCGACACAGCGCACACGACCGCGGCAATCAGACGGCAACAAAAACTAAAACTACACCAACGAAACTCTGACACCAACTTGCAAGATCAAGGGGCTTTACACCAACCTAAAGTCCCTAAAACCGACTAAAACTTCACCAACCTAAAGTAACCACTACTGACTTTGCACCAACCTTAAGTTGCGATCATGATTTTGTACACCGCTATTTCAAAAAATTTTTTATAGTTTACCAGTTGTAGCGCTACCTGTACGTGAAAAACACAAGCTAATAAACGGCATTTTTGACGCGTTGCGTTTACGGTTGCGCTGCACAACTGTTCAAGCGATACAGCCTTCCTCCAATATTGAACTCTCCAAGTTAATCTGATGCAATGACAGCGAAGGCTAAATCTGGCATATAATTTTTATTATAGTTCTCTGCTAAAGCCAGCTACTCCTTGGTATTCAGCGGAGACTGCAGCGATCGAAACGATGCAGTGTGTTTTCTATCATAGCTCCTAGGTGACGCGTTGGTTTGCTGTTCTGCAAAAGTTTGATGTGCGGATTTCGGAACGCTGCCGGGCTGGCCTGGCTTCGCCGTGGGTACAGCGACTGGTGTATCCACATGTATCTACCGTCCTACCAAGGTGTTCTGTAGCTCTACCGTTAACACACCGACCAGCAATCCGTACTCCGTACCCTGTACTCAGTCTCCGTGTAGTTAGCTGCTTGTTCTGCACATGTTGAGACGTGTTTAGAGCACCTGCTGAGCGTTGTTTAAATAAGAGTGGGAGAATATGAGAATTCAAGGAACTACCTTACTTCTCACCTCGGCAGTGGTTCATCTATGAAAACAAGTAAGATATCCATGTTCTTCAAAGTTGTTTTTCAGGAGGCATTACGCTCCACTGTGAAACTGATGAAAGCCATTCTTGCCCCTTGATCCCTCTCTCTTCTCCTGTGTTCTTTCAGCTGACTAAGGAGTTTCAATGGTTTAAGGGGCTTCGTTAAATCCGCGTATTTCCCTCTCACTGTCAGTAGCGCACAGGGTTTATAGAAATATCTTTCTCTCCTGCCCATCTCCTTTGGGAAACCGCGGCTTTTCGAAGTTGGCCTTGGCCCTCTTTTGATTGGAGTGATTCACTGACCACAGGGGGCCAATGGTTGCTGTGTGGTCGCTGTGGTGTCGCTCGTTGCTACAAAAACAAAGCTCCCACACCGCTGCAATGCACGCGTGAATTCTGAGGAATTTCGTCATCGCCGCGACACCGACTTGTTCAAGTTTCACTTCAGTGCAAACATATTTGGTCGCGCAACAACTTACTGTATCATCGAGATTGACGTTACGTCCGAAGTCTTTGTTGCGACCGTTTCTACTTGTTTTCAGGCCTCGTATAAAATTTTTTTGTTTTTGCGTAGGTGGGAAAACATGCTCGCACACTCTGACATTTGACGTCCGTTGTTCCTGATAGAGGTAACATACGATAATACTATCGGAAAGTTATCGTGCTTATTAGGTTCAAGGTGTAAAACAATATAAACAATACAGGACACTGTTTTGTCACGGCAATACCTGCGGAGAACCAACAAGGCTGGCAAACGAATGGCTGGTACTTTTTTTTTTCTATAATTTTTGTTGTGAGGTTACAGGACTGCAGGTCAGGAACGCGAACGCAATCGCTCACCAAGTGTTTTCCGGTGCAAGGGCATTGTCACGGCCTTTTTCTCGCCGTTTTGTTTTTGTTTGTGTGTGTGTCATGGTGTGTGTAGCACATACGCGATGTATTCATAGAGACTGCAAGCTGATCGAATGCATATATCGACAGCATTACTACTTGCTTTGGCTATATTTTCATTTAAGAGACAGTGCGTCACACCCATGATCTCTGATGTTTAACTCAATCCTCAAGACATATGCTGCTATTTGTTTCATTCTGAGTAGTACTTAGATATTGGTTTGTTCGAGTCGGCGCAGTTCAGTGTAGAACAATATATTTAAGCATGCAGATGTTTTATGTGGCCCTTAAGTATTAAGAAGGCACACATATCTTTATTCAGCCCATTCTTTGATTCCCAGTAGGTCAGCAACCCCATTCTGATAGTCCCCAGTTCTCTCCATAGAATTGTGCTCAACAGCGTCTTTGACTCTAAAAAAATTAATTTTGGGCTTCCTAATTATTGCCTTATAATGTGCCAGTGTGACACAAGTTGTATAGAAAGCTTTAACATTAGTATACTTTTGCCATTCGCCCTAACACCTGGTCCTGGCGTCTTAATAGTAATTGTACAGAGCTGGTTGGAATAATGAATATGGTCTCCTTCCCATCATTTCATAATATTTCAGAAACATGTGACATGCTGGCTTAGTATTTGTCACACTGGTGTATTAATATCTCATACAGTTCATCCAGCTGATGAGGTGTTTGCATTTCAGCCTATCTGTAATGATTTAGTGCACTGTGCTGTTGCCAAAAAACAAGATGTGCTATAATTACTTTTGCGCACGTGCTTGTGTGTGTGTTTGTAAATTAATCATGCTAGCTTTTCACTCGTTTTATGTGTGCTAACACGATGCATGTCAGGTGTGCGAGGCTTAAAGACCAACTCCGGCGATTTTTCGAGGTCAATAAATCTCCATGAAACTCGCTAGGTATGTTCCTTGGCACATTTTCATCCTTTTTGCCAAATCACAGGTTTGAGTGATTCGCTGATCGTTTGCAAATAAATTTTAAAAATTGCCTTGAAAAGCTCACCATCTTGCCAGAATTATTGGCAACATTGTCTGTGTGACGTCATGTTTGGCATGTCAACGGAAGTGACGCAGCTGATGGCATCGCTACTTTGGCCGCTGCAGCGTTTATTGTGCTTTTCACAAGGTGGCGGTGTTTGGCATGGGTAGAGCACAACAATGCTTTCTTCCTTCCTCTGTGGTGTTTGGCCAGTGCTTTGCTGAATTGGCTTTCACAGTTTTTATACTCTGTGCTGGCGGAACCAGTATACGGCCTCCGACTTTACCAAAAAATACGTCATACGCAGACAGGGTGCTCGGATGGGTTTCGGTTTCGGTATTGCTCATGCTTGCTTATATAAAATTATTTTCAAATTTCCTGGGCATTTCAGCTATTGAGCTCGTGACAAGAGTGTCTCGGGAACATAGAAACACCATAAGCTTGACATGGTAAAAAAATTGCCAGAGTTGGCCTTTAACATAGCACACTGCAGTCCTGCGTAGAACACGCAGCCCAGTCAGAGCGAAAGCTGGAAGAGTGACCTTTTTGTAGCTCTTTTTAAACACATGTAGTAACACGGCAACTACTTTTTCTGCTTCTGCCTCTGTTTTTTCTGTTTGGATGTTTTGGTGGCTCTCTTCGAGTTTAGTACCCACTTTGCCATAAGTCATAATTTTTGTGTTGTAATGAACCATCCACTATGCCATTACTCGGCAATATTCAGAGAAGCGTGGTACCCGTTACACACTTGTAAGGTAGCCCCGCCGCGGTGGTCTAGTGGCTAAGGTACTCGGCTGCTGACCTGCAGGTCGCGGGTTCAAATCCCGGCTGCGGTGGCTGCATTTCAGATGGAGGCGGAAATGTCGTAGGCCCGTGTACTCAGATTTGGGTGCACGTTAAAGAACCCCAGGTGGTCAAAATTTCCGGAGTCCTCCACTACGGCGTCTCATAATCATATGGTGGTTTTGGCACGTTAAACCCCACAAATCAATCAATCACACTTGTAAGGTATCATGTGCACTCAGTTACGATATCACAACAAGGGTTGTTTCCGACGCTGTAGTTTTCTGCCGCCGTCAATGTCCGTAACCACTATGGCGCAAAATAAGTAACTATATAAATAAAGATGACGGAAGATAGAATGGGATTCACATTTGGGACCTCTGTACGGCAGCCCAGTATTCAACTACCGAGCTACGCCTGTGCTTGGAACTCTGTTGCGAACTGACCCTAGGTGGGCTTCATGTTGGGCAAGTAAAGAATCGTGTCAATATGTGTAATAAAGCATTTTACACCAGCAAACAAACATCTAGGTGTCGCACAATGCAAATTGCATAATGAGGGGGGCCGTCAAATGGTCCAGCCCATTACAAAAGCCTCGGGCATAATTCTTCATTGTTGTCGGCCGCAGCGTCAACAAAGTGCACATATTTCCATACAAGTACGTCGTGGGTACCACACTTCTCCAAAGAATGGCGTAAAGGAAACTTTTTGCTTTACATAAACTGCTGGTTCAATGGCAAATCTTGTGTAATGGGGACGAGCCACATGTAAAAGGCCAAAGAAGCATGCCCCTCTGCTATGCAACAATTATGATGATATATAGAATAGTGGGTACCCTGCAAGTGTGCTGGATGTAGTTACCCAAAGTTTGTTTTAAAAAGGCTCTAGTAAGGCCGCTTTTTGAGCTTTTGCTTTGACTGCGCTGCGCATTTCATGCAGGCCTGGTGCTTTCTTGTTATCCTGTAGCTGACGACATTGAATAATTGTGCTGTGGCTTTTGTAATGGGTTGGAGTATTCAACAACCCACTAGTTTCGCAATTCACATTGTGGGATGCATGGTGGTTACTTCACTGTTCTAAGACACCTTTTTTACATAGTGAAGTTCTAAAACACTTTACAAACTGTTTCAGAACTTCACTGTTCTAAAACACTTTATTACGCATGTTAATGCGATTCCTTACCTGACAAGAAGCCTGCATAAAGTCAATTTGCAGTGGAGTTTCAAGCACCTGTGTAGCTCAGTGATAAATACTGGGCTGCCGCCCAGAGAACCTTGGTTTGGATCTCATTCTATCCTGGATATTTTTTATTTAATTTTCTTTTTTAATTTCTTGTGATAGTGGTTGCGGACACTGGACACATCGAACAACTAAAGTGCCAAAAATGGCCCTTGTTATGGTTTCATAACAGCTTCCGCTGTAAAAGTACATGAGGCATATGCCTCTGCACAACCTTTGGGTTAGAGACACAAAAGAGAAAGGGTGCACTGGTGCTAGTAAATTAACCTTTCACCAGACCACAAACACTCTGGCTGCTTGGTTAGCCAAGCATTGTGCAGAAAGAAAATGCAGGTGGTATGCAGCCTTGAGGTTCACACTTTTCCCGCCATGATAGATCTTGACAGCCTATGTTAAGCCTTACATAATTATTTACTGTGAAAAATGAATGATGGTGAGTTTTAAACAAGCCACAGAATCAACACGGCAAGTTTTAGGAGATATTGTTGAGACAACATGACCAGAATATGAAAAGTTACATTGAAATATGCGGCATCGCACTGACATTGAGGTCTTAAGATTTTTGTGGGAAACACAAAAACGGAGCTTTATCTTCCATTTCTGCCTTCTAATAATGAATTTATATTTGTGAACAATTGCTTACTTAAACTGATATACATGTTTATTTTGTTTTCAATGTGTCCAGGCCCTATTAGGCCTAATCTTTAATGCAAGGCTTGTAGTATATTTGCTTTTAATAGTGCTTTATCACTGCTAAAAAATTTATACCTTTGCTTTCATCTGTAAATCTCTGATGGGTGCAGTTGTGATTACAAACATGTGCAAAGCTGTGTTCATGGTGTATGCACACATTCACATAAAGGGGTGGGAGGGGGGGGGGGGGGGGGTTGGCTGCCTTAAATATTTGAACGTGCAACACGAGTATTAGTGTTAATGCTCCTCCCCCCCCAGACGCACACACTGCTTTAGGTATGAAGCTTACCATAGGTTTTCCATGTAAAATGAGGAAAACGTTTCCTTTCTTTATAGTTAGTTATGTTACTGAGTACCTTCCAGTATAATCCTTGAGCTACATTGAGCGACAAACTAATTTCTACAAGCTCAGATATTAGTTTGTCCCTATTGTTGTGCAACAATGATGGTAGTGTTGGGAAGTTTGTTGAGATACTTGAAAAAATATGGAATTAAAAAAAGCTATACAAGTGCTGATGTTGGCTTTGTGACTTGCTTCTATGAATCACATTACAACTAGATGCAACGATATACATCCATCATATTAACTTTGTATGCTACTGACTCTAAAAAAGAGTTGATTAAAAAATATTGTTTGGATGACCAGGTTACTGTGTTCGCTTTTCTGTCTTTCAGTCGATATAGAACGTGGAAGCGCAATGCACGAGTTGGACACTGCGGAGAAGATATGCCTGGCGAAAAATCGGGATGCCATAGTGGCGGATGTGGAGGCCAAGTTCGTGCTTCCCCACATTGAAGAATCTGGAATCTTCACAAAGGAAGAGTGTGAGGATATCCTGAAACAGGTGCAGAAAATAGTTACGTGATGTTCACTGTTGCATTTTAGCATGTTTTCAACGTCTGCAGCAGGGAAGATATTTTTTTGTGTGAGTCAATGGGTTCATAGTAATGTTTTGAAAATAAACTCCAGTACAATTACATTCGGTTCAGTCTCATCTGCACTTGGTAGTAGTAGTGAGCTTATAGCAAAGCCACTTTAAGGGGAAAGAAAAGCTTGGCAAAAGTGTTCACTATATTTAAGGATGTAGATGCTTATCCCCTGACTGCAGCCCTTGGAGAGCTCATATAACTGGTTGTATATTGTTCTGAACGAGCATTGCACGCAGCTGGTATGAACTATGTGTAAACTTTGATATTCTGATTGCAAGATTGTCTGTATTTACCTTATGCACCGCGCCTACAGTCTACAATTGGCTTCTCCTTCCTTTTCTTATAAAGTAAGTGAGCACTGCCTCTGGTCTCGGGCAGCGTGAATACATGTGCCAGTGGACACTTGCACTTTCATACCAGCAGGAAAAAATAGGATTAGTCCTCGGTGATGACAAAGAATGAACAGTTTGATGTTTTAAGGCGTGTAAATGAAATTTAGTAAAAGAAAGTAAAGTCACAATTGCAAAGCATATGATATCAAAACGGAACAAAAAGTTATTTAAAAAGCCAGTGGCGCAGCCGGGGGTAGGGGGGGGGGGGGGGGTGGCACACCTGGCATGGGCCCCTCCCGAAATTTTCTGCCATGCGATGCACAGCAAAAAGTGACACTCCATCACACTTTCCTGCCCGGCCCATGCTGATGATCTAGGGCATGCCCCCACTGAAATGAATTTCTGCTTATGCCACTGCAAAAAGCCATACATATCCAGAGCATACAGCACCACACACTTTTTGTTGTGTGTCTGTGTGAGATAGAGAGAAAGATATAGATCAGTTGATTTTTCAAGTTGGTAGAAGTGTGTGCGTGGGGCGGTCACTGGGGACAAAGATTTTTTTATAAGTATGCTTGATGGAACTCTGGCACTAGTGTCTATGGGAGCTGCAACGCATGATGCTGGGGAGCATGGAAACGACGGGTAGTACACAAAATTGCCTAGTCTTCATACTTTTGGCTCCGTTTGGCTTCGCGGAGCTTAGAGCTGTTTTGTCTCGAAACGAAAATCAGCAAATGTTCAGCAGTTGCACCTCACCATCTCAATCTTTTAGGCTCGTAGATTCAAATCGGGTCACGAAGCTCACTCGGTTCGTTCTTTTATGTGAAACAAAACAATCAACAATTCTGCAAGTTGGTTCGAAGCCTGTAAGCATGAAGACTAGACGTGTACCATTCATCATTCTCATGGTCGCTGAACCATCGCAGCACCAGAGTCTTTCTAGTTAATTTTAGGAAACTCGTAGGGGGGAGGAGCTTGCATACAGGTCCTACTGCACTGGTGTACATCAGCTATTTGTGCTTTACCTACGTTTTGTTAAGTTGCTACTGCGCCCGTTCATCATTGCCATATCTTTTTACAATATCATGCTAGCGTTAACCACACAACATTGAGCCTAGTACAGATGCAAAGTAATTAGATATATAATGTGCAAATGCTGATTTAAATATGCATGTACCATGGCAGTCTTATCTGTTCGATTGTATGTCTATAAAAAGCCAGTGTGCAACTGATTGTTGTATCACTGATATCGTTGCATCTTGCTGATATTAAACTATGAGGTCAGCACTTGTGCTACATTATTAAAAGTTGCAAGGGTTTAGTTTCCTTAGGTCTAATTTAATTTTATGGAATGCTTTTTCAGACTTACCATAGGTGACAAGCATAACTAATATGCCTAGTTGCAGAGAACCTATTTTGTAATACAGTTGTTCTATGAATTTATCTATGCCTGCAAGAACACAATTCTTTAATTACTGTTATAAAAATGTTCTAATGTATCACCACTCATATTTTAAGTCATTTTCTTGCTGTCTAGCTATGGAACTACTTTGTCCTTGTGTGATATTTTTTTACCTTTTTTGTCCTGCTGTTTCTATTGTATTCTTTATGTATTCTCACTCCCCTATGTAATGCCATTGGGCCCTGAGAGTGCACTAAATAAAAAACACCATAACTTATTAAATGTTTATTTACACATATTGCAGGATTCAGTTGAAAACAGGGTCAGGCGACTTCTCGATGCCATATGTGGCAAAGGTGAAGCTGGCTACAAGGTGTTCATTGACGCCTTGGAACGAGACAATGGCTATGTGTGGATTGCACAGAAGCTTCGAATGGAGCATAGTGCCATCAGGCAAGAGTATGTTGAGGTGCAAAAGGTGAGGTCACCATCTTTTTAAGACTACTTACATTAGTGGTAGTCTATAGGATGTACAGAGTTGTTGCATCTGGTGCATCATTCTTTGAGGTTGGAACACAAACACAAAGCCATGAACTGAGCATGTCAATTTTACTCCATTATCGAAAGCGAACTTTTATTCTAAGCAGACAATTGACGGGACAATAAATCATCAGACACTGGCGGTGTTGCTGTGACAATTTCTTGTGACAGTTGAGCACATGCTTCAAGAAGCAGCAAGTTCCGTGGAATTTTCGCACTTATTCGCTCAACCTTTACAGGCACTTCAACATGGGGGAGTACCGTTTCAGCCTGTGCATCTGGTGAAGCGAAAAAAGACTGTGCTGAAGATCAGAGAGGCATTGCACTCTCTGGCCAATAGCGAGCACCGTCGCAATGGATCGGTGCTTCTGCATGGCATGATAGGCTGTGGCAAGTCAATCCTAGCGGCAGAGGCTTTGAGAGACTACAGGCTGCTGCAGGAATGCTTTCCGGATGGCGTCCACTGGATACCGATTGGCAAACTGCGTGAGCCGAGCGACGTGCTGCACAAGATGCATCTTCAGCTCGACCGCCTAAACTATGACTCGCACAAGGACGTTGGCACTGTTGAAATGGCGACCTGTCGCCTGAAGCGTTGGAGTCTGAAATACCCCAGAGTGAGTAGCAAATATGTGGATCTGCAAATGTTTCTCAAGGTTGAAATTATGAACTGGGATACCCCACTGCGGTGGTCCAGTGGCTAAGGTACTCTGCTGTTGACCCGTAGGTTGTGGGATCGAATAACAGCTGCGGCGGCTGTATTTTCGATGGAGGGGAAAAAGCTGCAGGCCCGTGTGCTCAGATATGAGTGCACGTTAAAGAACCCCAAGTGGTTGAAATTTCTGGAGCCCTCCACTGCAGCGTCTCTCATAATCATATCATTGTTTTGGGACATTAAACCGCACAAATCAATCAATCTATGAACTGGCATGTTGAGAAAGGTATAAACATTTGCCATGAGATCGGGCTATAGGTGGCAGCACCGTCCCGGTATTAGTGTGGATAGGCGGTCGCTGTCGGGTATACTAGTGTGCTAAGCGTCGCTTCGTTGTAGGCAGTTTGAGTCGACTGTCGACAAATAAAGCACATTGACTGCCGTCTAGCTGTGATATATATCCCCTTCGGAGGCGCTGGTTACATTTGGGTACACAACTTGTTTATGCTAGTTGTGTCAACATCGGATGAAAAAAGAGCAAGATGCATTGCTCATTGTATGAAATGAACTTTTGTCATTGTCAGTATGTGTTGACTTCAATGTGCTGTGTTTGACTGTAGTCGATCTCTTCGGTGAAGGTACTGCGATGTGGGACATGGTGTTTGATTTACGGCACTCCAGGACCAAAATCAAAAGTACTATAACTCTTTTCCCGAAAATAATACAACCAAAAACTCCTTGCGCAATGGGGCCTATAATTTCATTCTTTTCATGTCAAAATGGGAAGTGGCTGACTGCAAAAAAATGACATATTTGATTAGGTATAATAATTACAATTAATGACTGAAACACAATACAAGACATCAGCTATTTTTCTTTCTTGTAGTGTAGTATTGAGTGCCTTGGAATTATGCTATGTGAATTCGACATATTTGTAGGCAGTGCATCATAATTCGTGCCTGAAAGGGATATATGCCCTCCATTGTCACATTATTGCACGAAGCTGGCTTCTGTTCCAACTAAGTGTTAAAGAAGCTCAACCCCAATGCGACATTAGCCTTTGATCACAGTGATGTTTTGTACAGTGGTGAGTGGAATTTTTCGCTTTGTTTTTATGTGTTTAATTTTTATTCTGCTTATTCTATAATATAAATAGTGTAGCACAATAGAGCCGATTGAGTGTTTACTAGGTACAAATATTTAAAATTTTGAATGTCATTCAAATAGTGCTTGCTATTTAATTTGATTCGTACTGGAATTCTCGCTATTCGAACTTCCTAAAAAAAGCAGATGGGCTGATAATCGCAATGCCGGTGTATTGCTGCGTTCCTTGCTGCACACAGAGAGGAACTTGAAAGGCTTAAATAAAACATTAGGCCACCTTGCTCGCCATATCAGTTGGGCTTCCACGTAAGTTGAAAGGAGGAGAGGCTGAAAAATAGCATCTTTTTCTTTCATACATAAAGTCTTGTTGGCAACACTTTGGTTGCACCAAATCATGTACATAAATACAATTCAGCCTCTGCATTGCCTCAGTATGGATAAGACAACTATGAAACATCACACTGCGAGTGCTTCATCAACCTAGTAAAAATCAACACTTTCACATTCTTATCTCATAAAAATGTGCTTAGGAAACCTTCTCAACTTTTTTTTCTGCAGTTTTGCCTCAAAGTATTTGAAAGATAGTCAAGAAATATTAAAAAAAAATATTCGATTTGATTTGCGCTCACACTTGAGTATTCAAGTTGCCTCGCATCAAAAATTTTGCTTTTTCCACGGCTCTAGTATTTAATTCTTGCTCAAGAAGCTACACAAAAAGAGCGTGTGTTTTCGTGTAATTAGATGAAGTATAACTTACTGCACTCCAGTTAGTGTGAGTACGTGTACCTCTATAGCGATGCATGGCTTGACTTTTTTTTTTCTTTTTTTACTGCTAAGCAGCTTTGGCAGACGCAAGCTCAGGCTTTCCTGTATCACAAGGATCGCAAAATTACCAACACCTTTACGAGACGGCGTCGCTGAAATTCTGCATTTGCACTTGGAAATTTAGTTTTTCTTTTGTTTAGATTTACCCCAAATGCACTTTGTGAAGTTCTTGAACAACAAAGTGGTACTCACATTGAAATGATTGGAGAGATTGGAAACAATGATTGAGCCAAGTGCTGCACTGACACATGTATGCATTCACTTATTTAGAGTGCGAGACTTGGAAGGCAAAATGCTCACGTATATGGTATCGGTATACGTACAAGTGTTTGACACTGTGCTAGCACAACTGAATAAAGCTGCCTCCTGAGGATGTGCATGATGTACGCACACCTGTGAAGACATTTTGGCTAGCAGATGACGCACAGGGCCATCCACACCACCGGGTTATGTCTGCTTTCTGCTAGGTGCTGACTCTGTTGTATCTTGCAGCCAATAGTCATTGCGAAATAACAGCATGCACAGAAGACTAAGACACAGTGTAGGGAGCAAGCACTTGTGGAACCCATGGCTGAAGAACGAGTTAGAATATATTTTAAAATGCAGAAATTTTATATTTGACAAAAACTTTGTCTCATTGCCTATGCAAATTTTGTTACTCTAAGCAGCAAAGCAGGCTTAGCACATTTATGTTTCGCAGCTTATGGGGCACAGCAGCAAAAGACAGTAATTGATATTATTGTTATATGGTGGTTATAACTGCAAATTCTGCTTCGTTTTTGTTATAATTAAGGTTGTATGATGCATAGTGATGGCAACCATACAGTTTCCTAAATTTGACTAGGGAGGACACTGGCACTGCGATCGTTCAGTGACCATGGGAATTATGGGTATGACATGAATTTGCCTTGTCTTCGTGCTTGCAGGCGGCAAACGCACTTCTGGCTCCATTTATTGCTATGCTTTAGTTTTGTTTCGAAGTGAAAAACACAAACCGTTTTTCACTTCGTGACCCTATTTGAAGTGGTAAGCCTAGAGGATTAAGGTGGTGAAGCGCAACTGCCAAGCATTTGCTAATTGTTGTTTCATGATTAAGCAGCTTCAAGCCACGCAAAGCCAGAACGAACATAAAATACGAAGACTGCACAAATTACATGTCATACCCATAATGCCCATGCTCGCCGATGTGCTATGCGTTGGAGCTCCCATAGAGACTCTCGGCACGGTTCTTTCTAGTGTATATTTAGGAAACTCTATGATGGCAACAACAGATTGCATTATGAAATTGGCAGAGTTGCATTTTAACATTTACTTCTCTTTTCTTTATTTCTTTTTATGGGTTTTCTTGCTGGGCTCCACGTAAGTATACAGGCACTTGCTATTTCGGTGTTTACGATTTTTATACCAACGTGTGCCATTTGGCTTCAGAAATGCTTGTTAGCTGTTATACTGGCTCTGTCAGAGCATTTGTTGTAGCCCTAACTGTTTGTGTATATTTGGTTTACGTCTCCTGTTTTCGTAGGCTTTGCTGGTGCTTGATGATGTGTGGTCCTCTCGAGTTGTGGAGGCATTTTCGGTGGGTGTTCCTCTGCTTGTGACCACACGGGATGACTCTGTTGTGAATGACATACACATGTACAAGGACTCCATTCAAATTGACGAAGGGCTCACCCTTGATGAGACTCGGCAACTTTTTGCAAGTGTCCTGAAAATGCCCGAACAAGAGCTGCCTCGAGAGGTTGAAGATATATGGGCTACCCATCGAGGTACGACACATACCTTTACAGATTCTGTGCTTGCCTTACAGCTTCCGTACTTACTTGCAAAATCAGTGCACATTGAGATAATTTGGGCACTTGTTGAAAATTCCAGATTGCTATGACTATACATTGGTTACTAAATTTTACAAAACATGCTAAGTTCATTATAAACCGAAAGAATTACCTATGGGTGAATTTAGTAATATTTTATATCATATTTGCTCGCATCATAGGCGCTCTTTTTTTCCAGAAAATCCGGCTCTAAATTAGGGGTGCGCCTGTTGGCGGGATAAGATTTCTGAAAACTTCATTTCCCAACTATAGCATAGACCACTGATAGTGTATACATTGCTGAAGTCATGAATATCTGCACTACAGCTGCAACAAGCTTCTTCATAGGCTACACTAGCACAAAACATGTTTTAAGCATGCAGTCTTGCGTGTCCTAGAATCGAGGCATGCAATGAGGTGTGCATTCAAATTTCCAAAAATTAACAGCAAAAGACCCGCATTATTATTGAAATGAATGCAAAAATAAACAATAAAGAGACAACGAAAAGAGAGTGCCATCAGTACAATTCGCCGATTACGTTTCAGGTCTTTTACATAATGTTCATTATTCCGGCCAAAATTTCGTGTGGTGAATAATACCGATCGTTCGATATCATGGGCTCGCACTTCATAACCATAACATTTTAATCGAATAACCATGATTCGAGTGTTACAAGCGCCGCCCAAGCCCCCTTTCCTTCATGTAGAGCAGTGGTTCTCAAATGGGGGACCGTGGACCCTAGGGGGTTCGCAAAGCCATTTCTATGATCCACGAAACCCTCACCCGCATTTTTCTTCAAGCGTCACTGTGTCACCTGATGAGCTGTTCAAAATGAAGTGATGTGGCACGTTTATTTGATCTTTTTGGTAGCAATAAAAGGCACACGTTTTACACTTCGGATGTGTTAATTTACCTACGTATCACTCTTCCCCCCACTCCAATTCAAGGGGTCCCCCATCACTTCCACCAATCCACGAGGGGTCCCCAACACATCCATGGCTGAGAACCACTGATGTAGAGGCGTCGAAAAGGATTATGTTGATTCAGTACAAAATCACAACCTTGATTGCTTGCGACCACCGCCTATAAGCAACAACAGCGATTAAGCCTCTTCAACAGTTCGGCATGTTGTTGGAAGAAGTCTGCACACATGGAGATTGGGCATCGAAAAGATCATACTCGAGCAACTCAAGCACTCATCCTAGGGCAGCATACATGATATACGATGTTTAGGTTCACGACCAGGAAATCAACAGTGACAAAAGTTTGCCGAGCTTTTGGCAAGTCTACGTAGTGGCAGCAAAGGTGAAATTTGCTCGTGTCGGAAGGGCTAAAAGCTTTTAAATTTGCGGAAGGGGTAGCAAACGTACTAAAGACGCTTTTGCCCGCCCTTTTTTTCCTCACTTGGCTAACCTGCAAAGCTGGTACATTCTGCTGTATTTTTTTTCTTTTTCTTTTTCCTCACTTCAATTAACGTAAGAGGGTGTCCAATTGCAAACGTGCAAATACAGTACAGAACTACTTCCTGATCACGGTCAAGTTCGTAGTGCAGTAATATGTGCGGAAATAAAAAAAAATCTGATTTCTGATGGTGCGCCTATTATGCAAGTGTGCATATTATGTGAGTAAATATGGTAATCATCACGCTCAGCACAAAAAAAAAAAAAGGGACATGAAACCCAAGGAATGCACTTCTTTGTGCTTTCGTGTCCTTTTTTTGCACTTATTGGAATTTAGTAGGTATGTTATAACTAGCCCAATTTGCTACTTTACTTCAGATTTTATCACAATATTTGGGATTTTTCGTTATGCTAGCCTTTTGCATGCTTCTGTGTTTGCAGGGCTGCCCCTTTTGATGGCCAACATAGCTGCTGTGTTGCGTCCCAATGCTAGGCAGCCCGAGAAATGGACGCCGTACACTCAAAATGCGCGTGGGAAAGGTCGAGTGAGGCATGGCTCAGGCAGCAGCTACGATGCAGCTTTGGAGCTCATCGTCAGCAGCCTAGACTCGGAACAGCTTGGCTACTTCGAAAGCTTCGCTCTCTTCCTTGAAGATGTCGACATTCCCAGTCTGGTGAGTGGTTACCGTGCTCCACATAGTTTATCTGCCATTTGAAATCTGGGGTTGCGAGACAATGTTCATGGGCCTCTGCTAGGTTGTGTGAAAATTTCCTAACTTCTTTCTTAACTCCCACCACTGGCAAGCTAGTGTCTTGCACCAATCTCGTTTTTCAGTTTTTTGTTTCTCTCTCTCTTTTATTTTCGAGGTGTCTGAGCTGTAAAAAAAATGATTGCACCATCTGCAGGTGTTTGAGGTGTTGTGGGACATGGATGCTGCCAATGTCGAGCATGCCATGCATGGATTGGTGCAAAAGTCGCTCGTGCGCATGGAGCCTGTGCACAACTCCTACACCTATGGCATCCACGATCTCTACCTCAACTTCCTCAAAAGGAGGGCAGCCTCACTGAAGGTTTGTAGGACTTGTTGACCTATCTCATTAGTAGTATAATCTTTATGTGAAGTGCATATGCAGTAAAACCTCATAAATTCGAACTTGGTTATTACACAATCCCGCTTAATTCGAAGTATTTCCGGGGTCCCGTATTTTCTATATAAAGTGGTCTGCGAAGACGATGTGGCCACATCTAGCACATGATCGGGTTGATTGGTGCTACATAAGAAAGACCTTCCCTTCAGCAGGCGTAATCAGCCTGGTGATGACGATGAGTCTGGTTTTCTTCTACCTACAGGACCTCCACCGACAGTTTGTGGAAAAGCTGCTAATGCGCTGGGAACCTTGGACAATGCCTTGTGCCCGTGGCTACTTCTACTGGTACCTGGGCTATCATTTGGACGAGGCTGGAATGGATAGAGAGTTTCGGAGGATCTTCCTCGATCTGCGCTTTGTTGACCGCAAAGTACGGTGCAACTGTTCAAGTGACCTCGTGACCGACTTGCTCCGCTATGAGCACCACTTTCGTTGCGACCTACAGGCATGATTGCTTTTATTTCTTGCTCACTTCATTATATTCGGTTTTCTCATTTATTCTATTCCATGCTGAAAGCTTTTTTTAAAGCTGACTTTAGTTCTGTTAGAAACAGTAAATTTCGATCAATTCAACATCATCAACATCAATTATTTGACCTTGTTGCTAATAGGATTGTACCCAAAAATCATGGCTCGCATAAATATATTTCTTCGGGCTACACTTTTATCACTACAGTGTTGAGATTATCAGGAGGGCATGTCTCCTCTAGTTACCCTGGTTGTACGTGATTTGATTGTAGCTGAAAGGGTAGGGTTAGCAGGTTAGCATGAGTGAGCCATAGGTGTGCTTGCTCAACATGGTGTGGTCAAAGTGGCAGAGTGCGCATGCCATGTTTAGTGTGGTTGGGCAAGTTGAGACCTTTCGTTGCTTCATGTGCACTTCCTGCACACCTAGTGCTATTGGCGGTTGCCTTATTTCTGTTTCGGAGACACACAAAAGGCAAAGCAATGCAGCCTTTTTTTTTCTTCACAGTACTTCACAACCTTGCTAGTACTAGCGGTGCAGTTTGAACTGTCAGTTTATGCTGGCCACAGGTGATAGGGGCCACACCCAACACAATATGTGCCATTTTCACACCTCATAAGTGGCTACGCATGGCTGTGTTAAAGACTAGTGCAACTAAATGTTGCCATTCAGATACCATCAGTGCCCTTGCTATCTTGAAAGCCTGGCCCAGCCAAGTTGGCATGGCCGTACCGTGGTTGCTTTTCAGAGCACTATATTATGCTTTGTATCCTGGAAACCATCATCATCTTCTACAAAAGTTTCAACTCTTCTTCCCTCAGATAAAAATTATGAGTGTGTTGACAGTTCAGCAATGCTTTTTTGTTGCTATGTTAATCGTGCTCTAATAAAGGAGATGCACGGTATTGAGCAAACTGAACGAAATGAGCCATGTCAAATGCCTCGTGCAATCACACCCCAGCTTTGCAATGCACTGGTTTTCAAGTTGCGACAGACTATGTTGACTTGGCACTGGCACAATTAGCCTCATTCATTAAACACATTGCAGCTTTCTTTTATTTTTTTCCCTCTGTTATTTTTTTCACGTAGCATATTTTCAGTTTCACACGTAGTGCGCTTTCTTTTAAAACCTGCATAGTTTAACTGGCTATTGCTGCTATGCAGTGTACAGTTATTGCATTGGGCAGGGTGAAAAATCGCAGCTGCATGTCTGATGCCCAGGTTGCGCAAGAAAGGCTGGACATGCTGCGGTTCTTGCAACCTAATGTCCACTTGCTCTCTTATCGGGACACGGATGTCATCCAGCTGGCGTTAAATCAACCACAGAGCTCCAGTGTCCATCAGAAGGCCTTGGACCTTGCCAGAAAGCGTGCTGCTGAAAAAGACCACCAGACTCCCTACTTCATGTGGACGTAAGGCTCAGTGGGTGAAGTGTGTGCGCATGCTTGTGTTGTGCAGTAAAGATAGTGCACCATGTATACTCACCTAATGAACGCACTTATTTTTCCGAAGAACTAAGGTAGTTTGTGGTGCGTTTATTTATGAAGGGTAAACTTACAGCTGTGTGCTAATATTAAAAAATTTTTCATTACAAATCGATTAGCAATCTGTCCTATTCGGTACTTAAATCGAATAGTGTATATCCAAAACCTCAAACATTTCTCGAATATTCTTTTAGTGATCATCAACAATGAACTATGCTCAAAGCAACGTAACGTTGGAGCAGCGAAGGGGCAACTTTACATGTTTTCATCATTGAATTGCCCAGATACGTGCAGCCTGCTTACTTTTGTGACTATCGACGCTATATTGATCACCAAATGAAAAAATTCTGCTTAAATCTCCACTGTCGCCAAAACCACGAGGTCATCAATCTACAATCTTTGCTTTGACAATCATGATGATGTTTATGTCATGAAAATTGTATAATAGTTTTGCATCAGTTCTATTTGAAAGCCGTCTACAAAGTACCACTGTGAATGTTGCTGTCACCAATATATTTGAGCCTGCAGTTACAATATATTTTTAAGACTCTAGGTGCTGCTGTATGTGAGCTTGACTCAGTTTAAATAATTGTGAGGGAGACAAGATCTCTACATTTCATCATGAGAGACCTGAGCTTTGGTTGCCTAAAACCCTTCAGGACAAAGCAATAAAGTTACAACCAACCAATTTTTTTTTTCTTTTTGTTAAAAGTAATCTGAACGTCTTCCATCAAAAGTTGAGTGTTTGTTTTAAGGGGGGGGCTACCCTGGAGACCGAACTTTTTTTATTTTTTAAGATATCTGGATGAAACTTTCAGGGGTTGTTCACTACAATAAAACTAGCACAACTGCTAAGTTTCACAAAGCTGTGTTTCTTAGTTCCAGAGTTATTGAGGTTTAACTGGGTGCTTCACATGGGTGCCTGAGGAAGAGTCGTGAGAAATCCCAGGACATAGTAGAAAGCTGATATTCATTGTGGTCATTCCTTGATAGCTATCCCAGGGCGCTACAAAGCCGTTTTTTTTTTAATCCCCCCCCCCCCCCCCCAAAATTTTCATGCAACTTTGAATTTGATGTAACCAGTAATGACCAGATTCATCAAAAATTAATTGTTTATTATAAATTAACAGCACCAATTTTCAAAAAAAGGAGCTTGTTACGCCCTTGCAAGGTCATTCAGGAACAGAATAAAAAAAAGGCACACAAATCTGATGAACGGTTTTCGAGTTCTTGCTTTCCTCAGCACCACAACTAGCAAAAAAATCCATTCTGAGAAAACAGGCCGAGAAAGTTCAAAACACGTGTTTTCTTCAAAAAGCTCCAGCACAGTAGCTAGAAGTGTCCTGGCGCACTCTTTTCTTCTTTTGCCTGGCCTCCATCTTCTCTTGGTGTCTTTTAGAATTCTTTTTTAGGCGTAAAGCGTCTTTTTCACGAGCTCGCTGGATGGCCAGATGACCTGGTTGAAGTCCAATGGAGTCCGATATCACTTGGGTTGCTTTGCAGCAGCCGGCATTGTAGCGCAGCACTGCTTCATGCAGTGCTGTTTCTACCGCGATCAAGGATGAGTGTTGTTCCTTCGGCATCAGAGACCACAGAATGGAGTGGAATGATTCTGATGCATTTTGCGTCTTCGCTCCCAGGCAGCGCTGAAGAAGCGACTTTTGTGACAGTATTTCGTAGACGGGCAGCATAGCTGCAGCGACATAGTCCGGTAGGCTGTGTTTATGTTTCGGCTGTGGCTCACGCTTTGCCTCTGCAGCTCTATGGCGGCACCACGATTGAGCCCCCTCTGGGCAAAGTTCATGGTGAGGGTCCTGGTCAGTCGATGTGACGTGGTGATATGTTGCCATCACTGCACGCTGCATGGCTGTTAGGTCAGTTGAATTGTTTCTCAGGGCCCAACCATAATATCCTGTCAGCTTTTCAATGAGGGCTTTAGTCAGCTTCCCCTTTCCACTCAGTGGCTTATCACTTTTCTGCACAATGTTTCGAAGAGCACTTCCAATCCTTTTCTGAACATGGTTCAGACATTCTTCTTTTACAATTGGCACTAGCCCGTACACATTCTCTTCTGTGAGGGCAGCGAAGGTACGGCTGTCTCCGTCGGACACAAGAGTGTTGTACCGCAGGCTATGCTTGGATACAGACCGCCCAAAGAGAGTCAAGCCTGCCTCCACTTCCATGCTTCCCAATTTTGCGTCTGTGTTTTTCTGGCAAATGTGGTGCTTCTGCCAGCTTTCGTATGCTGCATCTCCAGGTTTGGGCCCTGTTTGGCATCCAAGGCCGTGGTTTGAAAGAACTACAGCATCCAAGATGAGACCTGTAAAGAAGTCAATTACTGATCCCACTCCGATGCGTGATGTGTGACCCCGCTTATGCCATGTGCCATCGTACACTACGGTGATGTCCTTGCAGAAGCTGGGGTCCATTTCTTTATATGTTTTGATCACTGCTGTGGCAGAATCGGCATAAAACTTCTCCAAAGCGGTGGCCTCTGGCTTCCTGAACGTGTCTTTCAAGTGCTTTTGAAACGTCTTGTGGTGAAGACCTCTGTAAGAGACGTTCATGGCAGCCCAAAAGTCATTAAGAGCTGTTTGCCCCTTGCCTATTTGCTTTATAGCCATTATGGCACGGACATTTACATCGAAGGCCTGCGTGTCCTTTTTGCGGGGTGATGTCCATAATTTATCGACGGTGCCACAAGAGGCGCACACGACTTCAAGTTTTGTTGCAAGTCCAAGCTTGGTGCTCTCTCGGACAGTGATAGCACCTTTCAAACATTCTTTGCACACTGTGCGGCTGAGCATGACGTTAAAGATGTTCATTTGAACTAGCGAAAAATGTTCGCCCTCACTTGTCACTGCAGGTGCAAGAGCCGGCTGCATCAGTTGAAATTTCTTCTGCGTCGCCGGCGTAGACTCGAGTTCAGCGCGAACGGCGTCACGACGTTTCGCATTCGCATCGATTTCTTCCTTCGTTAGGAAACGCGTCCGCAGATGAAGCGACGGTCCACTCACGCTCGATGGCGGCACCGATTCAGACGAAGTGCTGGGTCCGGCGATATCAGAAGCACTCGGTGTCACGCTCGATGGCACCGATTCAGACGAAGTGCTAGGTCCGGCGATCTCGGAAACCCTCGGTGCATTTGCGGCTCCAGCCACACTCGATGTGTCGGATTCTCGACTGGCGACAGCCGACAACACAGTTCCGTCGCTGCAAGCGTCTAGCGCACCGGACTTCTGCACTGACTTCGACTTCGTTGCCGGCATCGCCCGCAACAACAAAGACGAAAGACACAGAACTAGTGCAAAAAGAAAAAAAAAACGAGAGAAAATGATCGAAAAGATAGCACAAGGCGAAGAGCGGCTCGTAAGCAGACGTCTGTCGAGGCGGACGAAGCAGAGAGCAACAACGAAGCGAGCGCGCTGGACGCGCCATCGAGAGGAGCGACCCCCCCCCCGCTGCTGCACAGCAGCCAATGGCGGGCACGCTTTCTCCCGCGAGATATGAATGCGCTGCTCTAGCCAATCAGCGCTCCGCATCGCATCGCAGGAAAACGCCAATAGCGTCTCAACTGTGCTGCTGACGCCATTTTGCAAGGCGGCGAACGAGAGAGAAAGAATTCACGGTCAAAACAACACCAAGATGGCGCGGGACGACCGCATGGTCCGGGAATGGCGCGCGGGCGAAGTTTGGTTTGATTTCCAGATTTGCGCCTGTTTTGGACGCCGCGGCGGCCTCGAAAATAGTATTTTTTTTTGAACTTTGCGGTTGAATTAGGTGCTGATAATTACAGAATAGGTAGTTTATGAGACATACAACCCAAAAATGTGGTTTTTCAAAAACCGACTTTTTCGCGATTTTTCGGTTTTCAAGGGCCGCGTCCCCCCTTAAATTAAACGTTGAGAAATTCTTTGGTTGCTTTGAAAATTCTTGCCTTGCCAGTCTAGGACTGCCTTGAAAATTATCACCTTACTATCCGAAAACTATTCGAACAATTCAATTCGATATAAATTCGATGCAACAATTCGATGTTAAATTCACTATTTTCGCTCCTCTATAAATTTTACTAAAACTGTTTTGGGGTGAGAAATAAATACAAAACTTTGAACGTGGGTATAGATAAAAAATAGCTATAATTATATTGTCTGAACAAAAAACCAGCAAACAATAGATATAAATATCTGTGCAGTTGCACTCTACGTGAAAGCAGTAGGAAGGGCGGAGCAGTGTTCACCTGCCCTTCATCAATGAACTTGAGGAGCGTAGGTTAAGGGGATAGTTGGTAAGACATTATTATGTGAACTTAAATTGTGCTTGGGACAAGACACCAAACTTGAAGTAGACCAGACGAATGCAGCCTGAGAGTGTCGCTGAAAGATCTGTGTTCCTTTATCAGCACTGGCATTCACGGGCAAGCATACCCTGGCATTCCAACCGTGCAGCCTGAGATGAGATATTTCAAAAGATGACCTGCTGAAAAGAGAGTCCACGTAACATTATAAGCTAAGCAGGAGAATTTCTCCTTTAGCACAAGCGTCATTGAATACTAGACAGGCAGGGGTGTGGTGCCTACTTCTTTCCTGAAAAAGAAGGAAAGAATTATTTCCTGAGCCTTTCCTCCTTCAGCTTCTGTGGAGACCCACTTCATGGGACGGTCAAGGTTGTGCTCCTTGAGAGTCCGAACTTCCTCATCTGCTTCATAGATGTCAATGATTAAAGCATCTAAAGTTGGGTATGCTGGAAATATTCGTCCAATATTTTCGGACTTCCTGGTCCAAAACGACGTTATTTTAAGTCGGCACCTCTGCCGTGCAGATTCAAACCAGAGCTTTTACGAGTCGATCTGTGTGCTCGTAGCAGAGCCCGAAAAGTAGATTTGTCACAAATTTCAGAGTGTGATCACTGAAGCATATAAAATATATGAAGGAGCCACTGCAATAGCTCAGTGTGGTGATGTTTTTATTTTACGGATAAGCACCGCAAGTGCACAAAGGCGTCATAGTCGTATGCGCAAAGCGCACCAATGCAGTGTAATCACTGACAACCCTCGGTAAGCATCCTAAGTTTACTGCTTATTGGTGCATGTGGCCTAGCTCTGCTAGTGGCATGTGTACGTCGCAAAGGCATCGTGCTGCTTTTCATGTTGCCTCTTTGTGCGAGACCACTAAGTGCACTGCACAGGCGTGCAGCCTTGATGAATGCAAGCAGCTCGCCATCGCCTTGCCCATGTGCAGTTAAGAACGGAGTGGGTATCATCAACGCATTCATGACAAATGCATGTGAATGGTACAGCAAACACTCAAGCTGTAAGCTTTAGTTGTACTGCACACAACTAGGAAGGGTAGTCTTCACGCAGCAGGAAATGCTGTGTATTGGTGGTGATCATTCATGTGTGCACACTCATCAGGGAAAGCCGGACGAGTCGTCCGCACTTCTGCAACAGTCTTTGTAGTGGGCGTCATCGTTTCCAAGTGCTTCACACGAGAGAGTTGTAATTTATTTTTGTGGATTGCTTGTATGAGCGGCGGCTCATCACGAGATGCAAATTTACATAGATAGGGTTCACGGAAGGTACCAAATGTATTCACAAAAGTATAGGCGCACAGCAAAACACTTGATAAGCAGAGGCCCGGTTTGGATGTGACTGTGGCAACTTGAGTGTTTGAGCGGAATAGAAATGCATCAACTAGTCTTTCAGACAAATTTGCGTTCGCTAGGGAGTCCGAAAAATTAGTTATTGACAGTATATGTACCTTCTGGAAGTTTTGAATAGATAGAATCGTACAATTTTAGTGTGAATAAAATCTAATAGCAAACACTATCAGAAAAACTTTCAAAATATACGCACACTTCAGCTTTCTGTACGCGTCTCTCACTTTTTTTTTCTAATCGTCAACCCAGTGAAAAGCAAGTTTTATTATTAGTATTACTATTTTTTGCACCTGCAAATTTTTGGGGGTATTAGATCCAAGTAAGAAAGGGGCGATTTTTTTTTTTTTTCTCGGGCTGTATTAGAGAGTCGTCACTTGATGTGGGGTTGGCGTAAAATTTCAACATCTTTTCAAACTTTTTATTAGTACATCATCTCTGTAGGCGTACTGCAGGTACCAAAACTGATTCATTGTAAAAGGCAGATTATTGCAAAACCGGGAAATGTAATCAATGTTTCACTTGTAACGTCACTGATGAATCTCTTTCAGTCATCATTGATGTGACCTGTCTTCATTAATGAATGTGACGGTGTTGCAAGTGCACGGTCACCCTTATTTTATTGTCAGGAACATGCCCGATAACTGGTCCCAGGCTGAAGTGAGAATGAAATCTCCAAATGGCGGTGTGAACCACGCAGAATTCAGTCCAGATGACACCATCATCGCCTCAGCTGGAGATGACCACATAGTCAGGGTGAGTGCTTATGCCTGAAGTGTGTCCAAGAAAAATTTCAAAGGGACACTAAAGTGAAACAGTCGGCTCAAATTGATAAGCTGTACTCTGAGAACCCTGTCATTAATTTCACCTTGATAATTTAATTCACAGACAAGAAATATCAAGGTCAGCATTTCATTTATAAATTTTGTGCCGTAATCTCTGCATGCGATATCACAGATTTCCAGATGTACTTGTATTTTGGTGGCATTGGCTCAATGAGATTTCTTAAAACTTGGTATATTTTGTGCACGACCCTTTCAGAGAGCATTGTATCTCTCTTTTACTGATTGAAATTACATGGGACATAATTGACACCGTCAAAATGTATGAGGTCGTGGTGTTTGGTGGGGGCATTTCAAAGTTGCGGCACCACACTTATTTTTATTTTGCATGTTTTGTTGCTTGCAAAGTGTCTTCTTGTGCCAAGTGCGGTGATTTTAAAATGGTGAAAGAGAACCTTACTAATACGAGAAAAATTGTTTTTCTCTGTTGTCTTTTAAAAAGTTCCATGTGGTCCATATTGTCGCCAAGAAGTGCTTATTGCAGGATTTCAGGAGCCTTTGAGCTACTTGCTGCCACTTGCGGCCTCATACATAGGGACACGGGGGTGGAAGTTCTGTGTCATATGTGCCATGCTGCACCCATCTCTTGCTGCACCATCCTGCTCCGAAACTAGTTACTGCGCTTTCAGGCACTCTTAGGTGCTTTCATGTGCTGCTGTTATCCGCGATGTGGCATGCTCATACGAGCTCCTATCATCATCATCATCATCATCATCACCTGGCACGCACTGCAAGGCTTTTATAAAAGCACGAAAAAATTATGCTGCCAGGGTGGAGCAATGAGTGCGATAGCAAGACATTGTAGTGCTTTATGAAGTAGTAAGCTTGCAGCTAACTCTTTAGAATGAAATCTCGTAACTACAAAACTCTGGCGGCACGAAGCAGCTCTCGCGCTGCCTCTCATATCAACACAAAGTAAGCAAGCCGTATGCTGATTCCTGCTGAGATAGCTCACGCACCAGTGCTAGCCACCATGCCCTTATCATCATCATGGTTTGCAGTTGCTGCTCAAGTGATGCAGCCCCCTTCCTTCGCTTTCCTTCATGCTCCTTTGCCTGACCAATGCCAGTGCAAGCACTTTCTCCTGACTGGGATCTGTTGGTTCACCTTAGCTAAAGGAATTGTCATGGTGCGATGCCACCTAAGCAGTACCACTTCTTGCATCACACGTGTGTCTGAGGACGTTCTTGTGAAGGTGTGGTAGAAAGGTTTCGCTCTCCTGTATCATGCATCTGCCAGATCTGTTCTTCGTACTTCTTTCTTTGTGACTCGAAGCAGTGCCTCTGTATAGTCTCTTGTTTCAGAAGTGGAGAAACTTGTATACAAAAATGCTTTCTTGAGTCTTAATTTATAAATTTACTTTTTATAACTTGTACTTAGATAAAAATTCCTTTTTCACGTGCCCTTCTTCATTTTCTTTCCTTTTTTTTAATTCGTAGCTGTGGCAGAGTTGCTCTGGCCATGAGCTTCAAGCTTTGACTGGCCACAAACAGGCCGTCAACTACTGCACCTTTAGCCCTGATGGCCACATGCTCGCATCAGCCTCCTCGGACCACCTGGTCATCCTGTGGAATATTGGTGAAGGCTTCCATGGGATTCCAGGTCAGCCTGAAATAGGTGCAATTGTAGTCAGTGACCGGTTTTTCAGACACTTCTGATAATTCTGATGCTGAAACCCATTGCCGCTTTTTTTTCTGTTTAAGTTTCTCGAATTCTTTCTTTTGCAGTAGCCAGTCTGAAACTGCATTGGATGAAGTTAGCTCTATTTCGTTTAACTTGTGCTATTATCCATTTTCAGCCATACTGGTTCTCAGCATTCGGCTTTCCTACACTATCGAAGTGTTGTGCAACCGGGCGTACACATTGTATACATGAAGCATACGCGAAGCAAACCATGAAGCAAAAAGTGTTGCCGACGCAGTATCCTCTGTTATTTGAACATACTGCAGGCTCAGTAGGCTCTTGCAGTGAGGGATGACAGAGACAAAAAAAAAAAAAAAAGCATTTCAAAGAAAAAAAAAGAAGGTGACGATCATGAACAGAAATGTATGGCCCGCACTTCCGCAGCAAATGATTCAACAGTAGTGCAATTCACAACACTATTCGGTAACATGTTGCATGTTGCATTGACCAATTTCCGAGGGGAAGAGGGAACAACCTGCTATGGCGACCTTCCATCCTCTGTCCTCGTACAAGTACCAGGATTGTAACATTGGCCTATTGGCAGTGCTTCAAAGCCATTCCAGCTGCGGCTGTGCCGATTTTAGGCCTTCGTGGTAGTGAAGGGACATACATTTACTCATTCAAGCCTTTTCATGGTGAGCGTGTCTGAAGAATTGTATGTTGGCTACACTGTTGCATTTTGTACATGACCTGATCAGACTAGGTTCTCCCGCTGCAGTACTTGTGGTAGTATTAAAAAAAATTAATATATATGCACTGTTAACCCTGAAGGATAACTGTATAACAGTGATAACATGTTAAAAAATGAGCACTTCATCTGGCAAAAAAAAAAATAGTTTGGTTTGGAAATTTTGTGTCAACTTCTGTCTGATTTTCTTTTGAATTATTATTCGGAAATCATTGCTTGTTATCTTACAGCATCACCATTGGGAGCATCACCCAAGTTAGGCCGATTGGGAGCACGCCGCTGCTCGCGCTGCTCCAGAACTGCCTCTGTTGAACACAGTGCTGCTGTTCTTTGCTGTGCTTTCTCGCCCGATGGCAAGCTACTGGCCTCTGGAGACGCACGTGGGTTCGTCAAGGTGACTGTGCCTTCATTTTGTGATTGTCGGCTCTGTAAGGGCGTAATAGGCAGTTCTAGCTAGTGCTTCTTTACGGCACGTGCTCACACCCATCGTGGCGTTGTGAAAAATACCAAAGCACTTGCTTCTTTTCTCACCACGGCATAGCATGCAGGCTGTTTCTTATAGGCATCGTCTTGGAGATTTTATTGTAGCTGTAGTATTCCCTAAAGATCACGAGCCAGCCATTCTGTACAAGGGTGGCACAGTTCGCTGGTCTTTTTATTCACGAAGCAGATTGTGAAACTATGTGAAGCAGTGAATCGGCTTAGCTGCATAGTTAGCACACTGTGCTGTGTGACAGTGTGCTGCTGCACTCAACTGAGGACTCGTGCAGGATGCTTGTGTGCATAAAAGCACACACATCTATGCGTGCTTCTCTGTACCTATGCTTCATGAGACGGAAAGGAGAAAAATGCACAGCCGGTGACATTGCAAATGTCACTGGCTGTGCAGTTAGGTTGGTTCGAGTAGTTGGAGCATTTGATGGCACCTTTTATTCCATGTTTTTCTGGCCTTATGGTCTACATGAGACAAGGCCATTCAGCATAGCTTGCTGACGGGTTTAGTATGAAGGAGTTTTATATAATGCTGTCATACTTAGACACTTGTCCCAATAAAGCAGCTCTGGAACACTTATCCAAGTACAGTTGATTCGTGATAATTCAAACTCCGATAATTCATACTTTCAGTTAATTAAACAAAATTCTATTTTTTGGTAGGCTTTCTATTCTTTCCATCTATTCAGGGCTGGAAGTGCTGTGCCATTTGCGCCATTTTGTGCCAATTCGACCTGCTGCTCCAAGCTGCACCTAAACGGCAATTTGCATGTGCAACGCGAAATTTAGTCGAGCTTTATAATCGACCGAGCAACACGCATGTGCTACACTAAGGACGCAACCGCGTTCATATTAAATTAGTTATGTCGCGTCTATTGGTTCTGTTTCACTAGTCACGTCGTATTTCGGTTCATGCATGAGTCTTGTTGGGTGGCGTTCGTGTGCATATCTCATTATGCGGCTCTATGTATGTTTGAACAGCAAAGCAGAACGCGTACATTGCAAGTTCTGGAACTTACGCGGCCGCTAGCGATAACGCTGTGGTAGCGATAAAGCTGGAATCTTTGATGGCACATGTATAAATGCTGACGCACTTTGCTGCTTAGCAGATTACTGATGGCCGACGCTCTGGTTTGCTGTTATCAGTCTACAGCACGTATTGCTCGTAGAGTGACGTTTAGTTTTCCAGGCACAGGTTCGCCCAAATGAAAAGTTCACTTGTGAAAACAGCGGCTGCTGCCTTCGTCAACATCACAACCGCGTGACAACACAAAGGCTGAAAGCTAATTCTTTTGGATCCACCTTCGCAACTCTCTACAAAACGCTGGTGTAAGAGAACAAGGACGGCTGCTCCAGGGAGAAATGCTCTTATCGCATAATCTCTTCTCGTTGAGAGCTCACCAGGTAGAAGGGTTTACGAGCCGTGTGCTGATACTTGCCTATAGTGCGCACACCAGCTTATCGCAACCTCGCTTTAGAATGAAAGTTCACCGCTGCCACTCAAGCACCCCCCCCCCCCCCGTCTCCCCCCCCCCCCCCCACGAGTCTTTTTCTTTCTAAATTTCTTTTGCGGTTTTCATGTCGGCTGTAGCACTTCAATGAACGGAACACAAATTCTTTACACTCATTTATAGAGTCGTCTTGGTTTAGTATGAAAACAGCTTTTATTAGTTCATCTCTAGTCTAATTGACTTGCTGTTCATGTTAGATGCGGTGTTTTATTCACATATCAAACATTGCCACATTGTAACATCAATTTTTTTTTTTTTTTCATTAGTCTGAGGTCTGGTAGCTGTCCAGGGTGCCGCCTATGTTTTTTCTTTGAGTTGCTGAGCTTTCAGCTTTGATGTTGTAAGATTTAATATATTTATCAATTCAGGGTAACTCTTGTCACCTGATCAGCATCGAATGCTTAGTAAAAACCACTGAAATATTTTGGTTTTATGAGAAAGCAAGACTTCTAATTAACAGTGATGTATGACCCGAGAAATCTGCTTCAAAACTAAATTTTGATGCTCCAAAATACATCTTTTGGTGCTCCAAAGCTGCTACAAAACTCCCCTTTTACTGCTCCAGATCTGCTCCAAAACTGTAATATTCCTGCTCCCAAAGCTGCGTGACAGCCCAGTACCCTACCACGGAGGTATATCGGTGCTTGAAACTACGTTAAAAACTGGCCCTACGCAGCCTTCATGTCTGTTAAAGAATCGTGTTAACATGTGTAT
Source organism: Rhipicephalus microplus (assembly GCF_043290135.1). Lineage (NCBI taxonomy): Eukaryota > Metazoa > Arthropoda > Arachnida > Ixodida > Ixodidae > Rhipicephalus > Rhipicephalus microplus. Next base: position 268,464,951 of record NC_134701.1, on the reverse strand, counting down.
GAAGCTTGTTAGAACCATAATGTAACAAATAAGTATCGCACAATGTGAATTGTATAACGAGTGGGTCATTGAACGCTCCAACCCATTACAAAATCACCAGGCATAATTTTTCGTCCTCAGCCACAGCATCAAAAAAGTGTACATAATGCCTTACAAGTGCAGATGACTAAGGCGCAAAAAACATTTTATGAAATGGGAAGAGCTAACGTAAGCACCATCTTGCCGAAAAACAAGTTTCTCTTGCCTTACAAGTGTGTAGCAGGTACAACGCTTTTCCGAAGAATGACGAATAATGGCTGAGCAGACGCATCCCATATAAACAAAAATTATGATGATTTATGACTTAGTAGGCACCATGCAAGTAGATGCTTGTAGTAGATGCTCCCAGAGTGTTCAAAAAAAGGCTCAGTGGTGGTACAGCTGCACCATATGCGCCATTGTGTTCCAAACTTGTTTACCTGTGCCGAACAACCCCTGGTGCGCCAAACTCGTTTGACAGCACCGTACTTCCCCGCAGCACCTAAATTTAGCCGCGGCAGCCATAAAGCAGTGGTAATTGTTGGTCTGCATGGAAAATGTGACTGAAACACTGTGTCTCATCGAAGCAGTTATTGTTTCGGTCTCGTCAAGGCTATTATGGCTCGAGCGTAGCAGTTTTAGTAATGCTATCGCAATTATAAGGCTATTGCACAATTAAGCGTAGAGTTTCAAAAACTCAGCATTCGGTAAATGTTGCTCTACAAGTTCTGTGTAGCGAGGCTACATCTTCTCTGTTCTCTCAGTTACAAACGTGATAAAAAATAAAAAAGCCATTCTGGCTGCTATAAACCTCCTCCAAAATGTCTTCTGTATGCTTCAAGCCTGCTACAAAAGGCTCTCTTGCCCGCTCCCAGGACTGCTCCAAATGTCGTGTACCCTGTCCCATCCCTGAAGACTCTAAAATCGCCACTCATCCAGCTTTTGCTGCGACTGTGCTGCGCGTTCCGCGGAGGCTTGGCAATATTTTCTTTCCTCAACTGTTCAGCTTACTTTCACAGCGATCGTGAGTGAATGCGCAGGCACATTGCGGAATCTCGCAACGGCTGCGGTAACTATGCAGCTCACAATGCCCAAATCAGCAATGGCCATGGACATTGGTCATTTGGATTTGCGATTTGTGGACTGAGTGATTTCTAGCCAACTTTCAGAATTCATTGTAAATTCCAGGCTACGTGCTCCACTACTATGAAGGTTGGCTCAAACTCTGTAGCCTCGACTACTGATTGTTAGTGTATTTCAGACCCCACTAAAAAAGTGTTGGGGGGTTCCTTAATTGAGAGGGACTAGCTGTGCAAACGTGAACTTGCAGAATGTATGGTATGAAGAGTAAATTATACCATTCTGCCCTTTCAGATTCATCGTATCAGAAGAGGTGACCTTGACGGAGAACTGGTCAAGCCAATTCCAAAGCAGGCAAATGCCGTTCGCAGCTGCTGCTTCACAAGTGACTCTCCTCGTCGCCTTGTGCTGGCCCTCGATTCCCAGAATGTAGTGATATGGAAGGTACCATCTGATACTCAGACAGGTGAGCTGAGCTAAACAGTTTGTGTGATTGTGTTGGCTTCGCTTGCTAGGGTGTGCACGCAGGTGCTTAGATCATTGCGTTAATGGCATAGCAGAGAAAAGCATTGGGTTAACGGTGGAAATGAAGGCATCAAAGGCTGCATACATAAAGAGACGGTCAATTGTAGTGAAAGAAATTGCCCGAAACTGATAAATTGTTTTTGTACTTTCTTGTAGGGATTGGCTGAGTGTTGATCGAAAGATTTGAAGTGAATAATGATTCATTTGAATAATTTCATATCAAATAGTCGTAATGTCATATGTAAAGAAAAATGAGAATTTTAATCATGACCCAACTAACTTGCTTGATACTTCTAAGAATAAGAATAATAACTCATGCAAATAACACTTTTTTATTTTGAAGCAGATGTTGAAGTGAACATAATAGCAGGGCTTGAGTACAGCTGAACCCCTTTATAAGAGACACCAATATAAGAGACAAATAGGTATAACAGACACCAGTGGGCCTACAGTAAAATACGGGTTGATAAGAAAATGCATATGAGGTACCCTGCTTATAAGAGACATGAACTGCTGCCCAGAGCATGCCTCTTTTGAAAGGGCTTGACTGTAGTAGTAGGGTAAAATATGTTAATAACAGTAAAATACGACACATTGCAAAATTAGCCATAGTTGGCCAGTTTACCACTTTTTTATATAGTATGCAGCTTTTGGTGCTTTGGCGCCATATTTGCGAACTAAGCGTACAACAGTCTGAGCACAGAGCTGACATTGTGCGTTCACTGGCATCCCGGATGGCACATTGCAATGTATTTTCTCACCTGCCTCGCAGCTCAAGTAGAGCAGCCAGAAAGGCCACAAGTTCTTGACCACGCAGACAGTGCCGTTGTGGATTGCTGCCTGACACACGTGTTCAGGGGTACTGTAAGTGCCAGGCAGCAGGTTATTTCAGCTGCCGGTGAGCAGATTTGGTCCTGGGACCTGTGCAACCCGTCAGCAGAGAGTGCCAAGCGCTACAATGGCTTCTGGAAGAGCTACAACTTGACATGCTGTGCAGTCTCTCCTGACAAAACACTGATTGCAGCAGGAACGTCGCTGCGGGCCATCTTGCTGTGGAATGCAGACACTGGAGCAGCGTTGGGAAGCTTCAAAGGTGCGCTTTTTCAGTTTTAACCTTTTGAGACCCTGTGTACACATTGTGGTAACTGATGTCTCGACAGCACGATCGTGCTTGTTTTGGTGACTAGTCGCTAAGAGATGGCAAGATACATTGAATTTCAGATAAATTTAACCTCCTGCATAATAAATATGTCCTCACTTTAACTGCATCTTTCGTTGTACTGCTGCATATGATCGCTTTGCGGAAGGCGCTACCATGTTCAGCATGCTGCTTTCTGCAAACACGTCGAAAGGATTTCTGTTCAAAATAAACATAACCGAAAATGAAATCTTGCTATATTCCTAATTGAAGAATGTATTCTATTTATATAAAAAGAAAACAACATGAATGACTTCAGGATAAATACATACATAATTACCTCAGTGCATTCGCAGACAGCTCTTCACAGGTGACACTTGAAAGCGTCAAAAGCTTTTCATACCTATTTGAATGACCTCATATCCAAGGAGAAAAAGAAACTTACACCTGGGTCATATGGACATTTGGAAGGCCGTATAAAGGGATAGATACGGTTGTGAAGCACAAGCTGCTGCATGGGACATTTAGAAGGCCTTCGAGTCGGTAAAGGACCCCACAACTCCATCCAAACTTCGGTGACCAATGAGTGATGAAAGCGGAAACAGCGCCAATGCCCCTCTCATTCAGTGTGTGCTTATAAACACGATTATGAAAAAACTATTATAGCCTGTACGCTTTTTAAAGCTGTTTATAAGTCCTGTGAATTATTTAATGGAATATTTTTGCCACTAGAGATGCACCACAAGGGGCAACATAACAGCTTATGTTGCCCCTAGTCATATTTATGAAAACTTCTTATAATTCGAATGAACTCCTGAGATCCTGAGTTTGAATTATTGAGTCTACTGTATCTGTAAAGCTGATTTACAGTGTACCTGCTTTTAGTGCTTTCTGCATCTCCTGCTTTCAATTGCGTAGCTTTAACTGTGCAGCTAATCAACTTTCGTACCTGTCACAATGGTCTAGTGTTTTGACTGCTGACCCAAAGGTCGCACAATCGAATCCCTGTTGTCGCAGCTGCATCATGATAGAGGCAAAGTGCACACCAAAGGTCGCACAATCGAATCCCTGCTGTCGCAGCTGCATCATGATAGAGGTAAAGTGCACACCATTTACGTGCAATTTGAAAGGGCCCCTCATCAGGCCCCATAACATATTTTAGTTAGACAGTGCCAGTTGTTGTGTGTCCATTGAAGGGCATTATACCGCTAGAATTTTTTCGATTGTTTCATTACGGGCTGAGAGAACCAGTATTTTGAAGCAGCACGAAACCATGGTGCGAGGGTGCAAGCTTGAAACACCTGCTGCTCGCCCCGCGTAGCCTTTGCAAGCCAAATCCCTTCCTTATGCTCTCTGGCATCCGAGCGAGAGGAACAAGTCGCGCACACTATGGGGCGCGTGTGCATGACGTGTTCCTCTCACTCGGATGCCCAACCCCCTGAGCAAGCGAATGGCATTGTTTCATTGACCATTGCTAGTATGTGGTCTACTGCCTTGCCAATCATCAAGCTTCTAACCGATTACCGAGCCCAAAAACTACGACATTCTCAGTGAACCACCAATATTGTGTAGACATCCATGGTATGTTTCTCGTGGGCATTGTAAATGTCTCTTGAATATCCATATTAATTCAAATTATGAAGATTAGGTGTGCCCGCAGCTGTAAAAAACTCGGCCGAGTGAGGCTGCAGGTACATTGCACATAGACGCTGAATGGACATTCAATAGATATACATAGACATTGTCATTTAGTGAATAAAAGGTTTTTTCATGCATTTCGCACACTTACCGTATGTACCGTAGTTGGTGTGTCAGAGGTGCAAGCCCATTGCAGTCTTGCTCATTGCCGCTCACCTGTACTTTATAGAAACCATCAAAGGCGTGAGGCTGGCCAGATTGATATGTGGGGTTTAACTATCCAAACCCTCCACACGAGAGAAGCCGTTGTAAGGGGCTCCGAAAATTTTGACCACCTGGGGTTCTTTAGCCACAAGCCACTAGACCACCAGGGACGAGAATTTTGAGGCCAGCCTCACGCTGTTGATGCTTTCTGTAAGTATAGCACACCAGCTAAGAGCCAGACCGCAGCGGGAGTGCAGGTACAGAACTATACTTGCAGCAAGCCTGAAGGAAGTGCCGGGCTGGGAATAAGTCTGCTTTGTTTCTCTAAAACTTCCTTTCCTCCCTTTTTTCTTTTTTTTTCTTTTTCAGTTTTCTCCATCTTCATTTCTCCTCTACAATAGACTCACTAAACAGAAATCTGTTAAATGGAACTACTGCTTAATTTGAACTACTGACTCTGCAATACTTGGTTTCAGGCTTGTATTCCGCACCCATCTTCACCTCTCCGTAAACGGAACTCCTGTTAAATGGAACACATTTTCCCGGTCCCTTCAGGTTTCGTTTACTGGGAGTCTACTGTACTTTTTAAATCTATTTCCCATGCCCTTTCTATTTTTCTTCCTATTTCTTCCTTTTCCATCTCTTTCTATTTCTCACTTGCTTCATTTTTTTTTATTTTTATATGGTTTCGCTTGTGGTTTTGCTTGTGTTTCACCGAGTGACGAAATCCCAGGCCCTTTAAGGGCTTCACATTTAGAAGTACTTTCAAGCTGCATGATTTCTTCCTTCATGCATGTATGGCACCAATAACGCCATGCATGTTAATTTTATGGTCATTTGTTTGCTGTATTTTCTCGCACATGTAAGTATATGCATTACTCATGCTCGAACCTTACTTGTCCATTTATGTTCGAGCACCTTTTTTTTTTGTTTTTGTCAAAGAGAGAAGTGCATATGACATTAATATTATGTAGGCTCTCTAGACTTTAAGGATGGCACATTATGAGGATGTCGATTAGATGTTATCGATAGACGTAGACCTATGGATCTTATTTTTATGTTGACAGGATATCAGTGGTTCGCTGGGTTTCAGAGGAATGAGAGAGGTGGTATCATGAGCCAGTGTTGCATTAACGTTTACTTGAATGCGCTGGAATAAATAATCATAATGTGCGCTTGAATGCGCCAGAACATAACTTTCATTTGCAGGGCCGGCATTTGCTTGATGCGATAACCACAGGACACCGTGGGCACATGAACGCAAATGAAACAGAGGCACATTAACCCCGAATATCGTTGCAATTGATAGGAGAGAAATTGAATGCATGCACACATTCCCTTTGTGCGTATCTTTTTTCTGTGAAGTTTTATTAATCTATTCAAGCCACAAATTGCACAAAGTGCATGTGTCAAATCATTTTCGCTGTGTCACGTGCTAGTGTTGGCGACGCCAGACTACATTCGTTTACGTAGAGGACCAACGTCACAGCACTATTGTCTATGTAGGGCGATTCTATTGTCTATGTCATCGGCTAAATCTCTGGGTGCAAGGGCACGAATAAAGGGCAAGTGGCGTTCAGCTTGAAATTTGACCCATTTTCAGGGCCCGTAGCATTGCGAATTTCGGCAGACGTGGCTGCGGGTGCCCAGTGTATGCATTGCGCTCATCAGCTCAAAATTGTCAGACCTGTTGAGGCGCCGTTCGAAGAACTCTATGTGGTCAAAATTTTCAGAGCCCTCCTCCACTATGTCTTTCGTAAATGTATCGTGGTTTTGGGATGTAAAACTCCAGCACTTATTGTCTCCCATGCCATGCCCAGGTGATGCTGAAGATGTCAAGTCTGTTCGCTTCTCCCACGATGGCAGCCAGCTGGTGTCCTCTTCATCAGATGGCACGGTTGTGGTTTGGAACGTGAGCAACTACCGCAGATGCTCTCGAGTGGCACTCATGCCGGTACTCGCCGTAGCTTTTGAGAACCTGGGTCCCCTGGTGGCCACTTTTGACGAAAGTGGGGTGATACAGGTAGGCCAGAGTTCCCAGTTTTTTCTATGCATGCTTTGTTTAAGCTATACCGCAGTTAATATTACAAGACTAGCGGAATCATGGGTGTTTTACAATAGCAGCAATATTAATCAATTGTTTAATGTATATTTTATGTACATTTGCCTTATGTCTGAAGATATGAAATACCATTGCATGGGCTGTTGTAGGGGCGTCGGTATACAGCTAGGAATGATCCTGGGGCTTGAACTGAGTGCTGTCGTGCCAAAAAGATGATAGTGCAGTCGAACTTGCACCACTAAGGTGACGTGCAAGTCAATTTACAAGTTATAGCAGTAGTAAGTTTGTGTGAATATATAAATGCTTTAAATATTTGAACAAGTATTACAGTATTCGACTTCACTTTGTATTTAAGGTATTGCAAATTTTGAAGTATTCGAGATGAATAAATAAATGCACATCACTCCTCGTCTAACACCTTGTAAATGTGGTTCATAGTACTCATAGTACTCTCACAACGATTCATCTTTTTTTTTTGATGTTTAAAAGCTTGTTATGCCGACTTAGATGCTTTAAGTGTGGTAAATTTTAAAAAGTAACTTGTATTACAGCTATCACTTTCATGCTAACGAAAGTCAAATCCTGCTACTTTTCTAACTTGTTTACACTTTTTGTTAACCTAAAAAAAATGGCATTTTCATAGGCCTCGTTTCAATTTTAAAACAAATGTGCAGGTTAATTACGTCATGACAAATAGGCCCATTTCTTTATTATATGTGATTCATACTATGTAAATTCGATTCAAAGTTATTCGACAAAAATTACTATTCGCACTAGCCCAATCAGCAGGCATGGCCCGGCATTTAGCGGTGACATGATGCAGCCGACAATACACCAGTCAGCATTGCTTCATCATTCTTTTTTATCTTACGGATGAAATAAAACAATCAACTTTTGTAAATTCAGCCGTAATAGTAGGAGAGTTAATCCAACAATCTCTGGGACTGTATTAAAAGATGAACCATAAAAATTTGAAGGATGCTTAAGCTTCGCTTTTAAGAGTGCAGCATGATAGCATTATAAAGCTTTGTTTGCACCATCGTGTCGTTCGTTTGCCTTGCTTCACTTCTCTGTGGACACCTTAGCCATGCTGTGAGGAAAAGAATATACAGTAGGGTTGACAGGCGGGCTAGTTGGTACAAATTCATAATGGAATAATTGGAGGTGCAAACTAACGGCACACAAGAGAAGATACAAATATTTGTGTTTGTCTCTTCTCTTGTGTCCCGTTGGTTTGCGCTTCCAATTATTCCATTATGAAAGAATATACACTTGCAGGGAGCCCACTGTTAGTCTATGAGGCAATACTTGAACCTATGTGGTAGCACGCTTTGTAATTGCTATGGCTTGTGGTGGCAACAGTGATGATGAATTTTAATTCAGATTTGGTTATGGGTTGGCAGTTGTCAACCCCTCACTCACTACGTAACTCGCATAGTTTGACACCCAATGTGATTCTATAGGCTTGTCCGAATAGTAAATAGGTTCAAAAGGAATAGGGGTGATTTGGTTTGAATAACTTCAAATCAAATTCAAATAGTATATATATACATATATGTCACATATTATAAAGAAAAATGAACATATTTATCATGACCAAACAAACATACAAAATCTATTTCTACAAATTAGAAGGGGTATGAGCAAATCTTTTCTTGATTCAACATTGAAGCAACTTTGATTAGTAGCAGGCTTTGTCTTTAGGTAAAATGCTAGTGATAACCTGTAAAGTATACTACATTTTAAAATTTATGGCACTTAGAGCATATAAGCCTCTATAACAAGTTTTTAAGCAAAAAAAAAGAATCGATGTGAGGGTAGTGTGTTCATAGACCTTGAAGTTGGGCTTCGTGGCAGTGTATATTTTTTGTTGTAAAAGTGTATTCATGGGATAGCACCTCCCCACTGCTGTGAAATTATCTTTACAGGAGGTTACATGTGGACTAATGTACATCTATTTGTTCGCATCGAATACTTCTAAATTTCCTATAAGCTAATATTAAATCCAAGTGAATTTTAATATATTGTTATTCATTCTAATATTGTTATTCATTCTAATATTCGAAGTGTATAAGTATTAGCACAAGCCTACAATTCTATGCACCTGCCATGCAAACTATACATCTGTTAAAGCAACACTGAAGTGGTTTTCATTCATATATTTCAGAATATTTAGCTTTTATGACATGCCTGTGTAGGTTATTTTTTTTTACAGCATTAAATTAAACAACGAAGCTATAACCAGGCAAACCTTGGCTGATGCATATGTTTGAGTCTTGACCTGCTGCGAAGGGAAGCATCAATAGTAGTGTTCGCAGAGACTGTGTCACTTTTATATGAATTTGATTTGCATTAATCAGCTTTATAATTGCATATCATAAGGTCCTGATTGCAATACTGCTTATGAAGTTAACCTGAGCTTGGATAATGTCCACTTATGATGAACTTCATTGAGAAAACAGGAGCGCTCAAAAGCACACTGAAGCACATCTTTGGGGCCAGCGTATTTCAGTGGCCGAACCGGAGTAGCAGCAGTGCGACCAGTGGCAGAGTTAGAGCGCTTTTGTGGCAACAAGAGCAGCCAGGAGCAGTTTAAAGTGCCCTCATCTAAAAAATAATGGGGAAAAAAAAGTACAAAAACAGTCATGCGACTTGTAAATGTCACATTCTCCTTGTTTTTTTACGTTTTGCTTTACCAAACAAGCGAGGCAGCTGTGATAGCAACTATACATTGTCTGATTCAAGTGATATTGGCCATACTTACGCTATTTATAAGAGTAGGGACGATGACGTCGGCAAAGTGTGTGCTGCTACACGTTTTCTGGGCATGTCGTTACACACACACATAGATAATTGCTAACGAGGATAAAGGCGCCCGTGCGATTCACAGGTTACAGGCATATTTTGCCGCCTTCCGCAGATAATGCCGGAGCTTTGAATGTTTTGATCAAGTAGCAGTTTCCTCCTCCCTCATCACCCTCTCACCTGCTCGACGGATGCGTGCTGCATTTCAATAGCAGATAGAGTGGCCCTGCTATCAGTGCTATGCCCTCTACTCTTCACTGCACAGCACCTCTACTCCTTCTGCTTCAATGACATTCGTCATTTGTAACGTTTTAGCTAACAACTGTTACAGGATGAGCATCCCAGAAAAAAAAATTGTGTTGGGGTATACAGTATTACAAAATTAACTCCTGCATAGGGGAAGAAAGTTATGAATAATGTATGTGATACTCAGTTTACTTCTTTCAAAGCAATTGCAGTTGCATCGCACTTGTCTGGTGTGTGTGAATTCTTTCTTTCATGCATGAAAGAAATGTACAGTGTCAATATTTATGAAAGGGAACACTGCGACGCATGGCCTGCGCGCTCCGGCGGCTGCTGGCAGCACGTTCAAGCGGGAGCGAGAGCCACCGCAGTTTCTTTACACGACATCTCGCGGCAAGCAAAACAACCATTCGTTGCTGATATAGAACGGCAAGACTGCAACCCCTCACCCTTTAAGGCGATTACGCGAGAGCCGGTAATTGCCTTGAAGGGTGAGGGGGTCGCAATCTTGCCGCTGGTTCCATATTAGCAACGAATGGTTGTTTTGCTCTCGCTCCCACTTGAACGCGCTGCCAGCAGCCGCCGGAGCACGCAGACCAGATGTTCCCGTGTTCCCCTTCATAAAATTGACACTGGACACTCAAACCTTGATATAACGAACCTGGATATAATGAAATTGGTTATAACAAAGTAAATTAAGAATATTTTTATAATACTATATATAGTGTTATAAATATACCTTTATAATGAATTCTTGCATATAAGGAGCCGATTTTGCAGTAAGATGCAACTTTGTTATAATGACGTTTGAGTGTACTTAATAAGAACTTGTTGCCGGGTGAGTTGGTGAATGGAGTAGATTAAATGAAACTGGCAGGGGCCCAGTAATTATGTTTGGTTTAACAGGAGTTGCATTTACTCAGAGGTGAACATTGATGCAGAATTCAAGTACTTACAGACATCTTCATTTTTGTGCTAATGAAAGTCAGACATGGGATAGATAACGGGCAAGTGTTTTTTTTTTTTTTTATATGATAAAAGATGTCACTGAAGCACATAAGTACATTCCTTGCTGATTTCTTTTTTTTGTTTTTGTTATCTTATTGAGTCTGTTTCTCTTCTGCTATACATTCTGCTTATGAGAATAAATGAGACTAAACAAGTAGAATGGTTTATTGTTTACTTGGTATGTGGATTAATTGGCTCAGGAAAGTAATGGGTTCAGGATTTATTTCCTTAAATGGATAAAATTTTCTTTAGCTACAGAGCCTTCCTCAAGGAGCCTGTACTGATTTCTATTATTGACTTTTAAAAGAAACTTTAGATTTCTTCATCTGTTTCTGACAGCATATTTGGCTGATTTACAGTATTCATTTGTAGTTTTGGTATTTATACATGAGTCATATCGCATTTCTTAAAAACAGAACTTTCAAATTCTTTCAACGTGTCAAAAGGTGAGCACGGTTTGCTTCATTAGACATAGTTTAGCGGTAACATGATAGCAAGGGTTGAGTTAAGAGAACAGCATTACCTCGTCGCAAATGTTCATTGTGGACAGTGTGTTATAGTATAGGGAGATAGCGTTTACATGCCTATGCTGGTACAGTGGCATCATCTAGCGAAGGATGAATGCATTAAAATTAGTGAAAAAAAAAAAGAACTGAGAAATATTGTTTGTATCTTCATGCATGCAGCAATATTAATAGTAATTTTTTAGTCATAACAAAAGTAAATTACTATGAACTATGCATCAAAAGAGCAAATCCTTATGTTCCAGGTTTGTTTGACCACATCTAATGAGGCCTAGCAATGTTCAAAATGGGAATCGATTTCAAAAACTAGGCTAAGTTATGAGTAATATTGCAGCAAGATAACAAGTTGTGCCAGTTGGATTACGTTCATAATTGAAAATTTTGTTGAAGCGCACTAAAAAAACCTGTCTTTGTCAGCCTCTTCTGTCTGTCTGTTTTTAGTGGGCTTCAACAAAATTTTCAATAAGTTATGAGTAATACTTTGTCGTCAAAGCTACCTGAAGGCAAGTTAAGCCATTTTGCACAGTCTCTAGCTACGCAAAAAGTGGATCCGTCGCCACCAACACTAAGTGCAGTTCTTAAACCGATGCCATATTTTGCGTACACTACATAGACCATGCAAACACGGCAATGCTAAGTCTGAAAAATAGCTTGTGTACGGTACATGCTACAGGTCTGTTAGTCTACCACGCATGTGCATTTCCATCCCGTTATTCCGCTAAGCTTGCTATCTCACTAATCCCGCTAAACTACAGCTGTCTATTGACTCCTGCCATTGTACCTTGTTCCCCTTGCCTTTGCACTTCATTGTCCTTTCATTACTGTGCTCTGTACCGGGATGAAGAAAAGCTCAAACTTTTTTGAACAGATTTCATCAGGGCTTGAGGCCAAGCAGGAATTCAGGCATGCACTGACTGACCTCGAGAGCGAAGTCTGTGAAGAAGTGACGTGCTGCTGCTTCTCGCATGACAGAACGGCTGTCATCTTTGGCACCAGGAATGGCCACGTTAGTGTGAGTGATAATTTTCTGTGTTTTTGCTTTGAATTGTGGCTCTATTTTATGTAGCAGCCATTGTATACTGCCAGTACTAACATATGAGGTGGAAACCTGTAGCATAACTAAGAAACTTGGGAAGTTAAGAATTGTGCTGTGCGTGGTAGATTAGAAAGTGGTAAGTTAAAAATTAAGAGGTGGGAAGATAGTATAAAAGATCAGAGAACAAACAGCTGAAGCAGACATTCGAATTGATATGAAGAGGAAAATGTGGTGCTGGGCTGGTCATGTAAAGTGAAGGATAGATAACCAATGGTCACTTGGTGATTAAATGGATACCAAAATATGATAAACGTATCTATGAATAGCAAAGGGCCAGATGGATTACTGAAAGGAAGAAGTTTGCCAGCTTAAAATAAAACAGGCTCACGCAAAGGAAGAGAAATTTAAAGTCATTGCCTTCATGCACTGTAGAAAAAAGTGGCTAAATGTGTTGAATTATGTGGCATTCTTCATTAGAGGTGTATGTTGGTATGAGTAAAATGACAATCATCTGTGATGTCAGGTTAATGACTACAGTTACCAATAGTAACTAAAAAATCCCGGTGGACCAGCTTTGGCACACCATGCCCTTGTCACACAAGGGTTTCTGTAGTGAGAGCTCGTAAGTGCGGTTTTGATCTGACGACGTATGAACGATGTATGAGCGATGTATGTATGAACGATATATGACGACGTATGAGCAAATAAGGTATTAGGTGGGGTTCAACTATTCTACTGGTGCATTTTCATCTTGAGGCAAGGTGTCAATCTATTTCGTTTAAACTTGTAATTTGTGTGTTAGTTTTTCTATTCACTTAGTACTTTTGCATTGCAGCTGTTTCATTTGGACACAAAGGAGTGTAAGGCTTTAGGCAACCATGATGGCAGCGTCACATCAATAATAGCTTGGCCAGAAGGTCTAGCTATTTCAGGCTCCCTGGATTCAACAGTGAAGGTAGGCATTGTTTTCTCATTGAGGAGTGGAGCCTACCTTTAGCCTTTGCCTGTTCGTACCACATGTTAGCTTTGGGACATTCTTCAGAAGACATTCCCGTCGGGCATGAATTCTGATAAACTGTTTGCAAAACTGTCTAATTCTCTCAGCATAATTATGAGGCACACTCTGTTACATTCCAACAAAAAGAGTTAAGTAATATGTTGTCTTGTATGAGTTTGTTATCTGTTCTAATTAGTGTAATTGAATATTTAATTATTCTGCAGTCAGTCAGGTTTCATTTTTACGCACAAAGAATCAATTCTTAGGTTCAAAATTTATCCACAATGTGTTGTTGTTTGTATTCATTTCAAGCAAAGAAAAATACATTGAATGGTGTTAGAATGCGGCATGATGACCAAGCGGTCGGACGTTGTATTGCCTTCGTCTTAGTGGTTAGATGCAGTCGTACGCAGAACATTGAGTTTAAGAAAAAATAAAGTGGCTTGATCCTGCGCACATTGTGTTTCGCCCTTTCTTGTCCACTCGTTGAAGGAATCCTTACAAACGCGTTGTGTGCACATATGTGGACGTAGTGTCACAATGCAGAAACAGCAGCAGCGGAATACAGGAAACTCCCTTTAATTGTACCAGAACACTGGCAAACTGATCGGAAGAAAACCTCGTCTTCTTCTCTCGCTGCGCGTGTTCTTCGTTGTTCTCTTGGTGCTGCATATTCAATGTGGCATTTGCCCCCGTCCTGAGAGCAGCGTCCCGATGCTCTTCTACAAAAGACGGTGTAGTAGATGCATGGTGTAAATCAGTCTGAAAAGTAGGGCTTCATTCGCACAACGTGCACGATTTCTGGTTTTTGCTGGCGAGTTGTCGAGGGGCTGTCAGGAACGACCACGTAGTTAACGTCGCTCAGGCGTTGTAAAACTGTGTAGGGGCCAAAATACTTCTTCAGCAATTTTTCAGACAGTCCCCGGCGGCGGATAGGACTCCATACCCAGACTTTGTCGCCGGCCCGATAGACGACATGTCGGTGTCGCAGATTATAACGTTGGGCGTCGTAATTTTGCTGCTAGGTGATTCGGACGCGCGCAAGCTGCCTCGCTTCTTCTGCTCGTTGGGTAAAAGATACAGCATCCAAATTGATGTCATTGCAGTCGTGCAGTAACATGGCGTCAAGCATTGTCGTCACTTCACGGCGACTGAACGGCGTTCTTCGTGTAGTTTCTTGCTGCGCTGTATTATAGGCGAACGTGATGTACGGTAGAATGTCGTCCCAGTTCTTGTGATCCACGTCAACGTACATACTCAACACGTCGGCAATAGTCTTGTTGAGGCGTTCTGTTAAGCCGTTGGTTTGTGGATGATAGGAAGTGGTTTTCCCGTGGGCTGTTCCACGGAGCTCAAGCACTGTCTTCCGGAGTGCGGCCGTGAAAGTGGCACCTCGATCCGTTATTACGATTGTCGGAGCACCGTGCCTAAGGACGATATTTTCTACGAAGAATCGTGCGGTTTCAACGGCGGTGCCACTTGACAAAGCCTTTCTTTCCGCGTAGCGCGTAAGATAATCAGTGGCGACTATTACCCACTTGTTGCCAGCATGGGAAGTCGGATATGGTCCAAGAAGATCCATTCCAATTTGGGCAAAAAGTACCGTGGGCACTTGAATTGGTTGTAAAAGTCCAGCTGGTTTTAACAGTGGCGATTTTCGTCGTTGGCAATCGAGGCACGTGTGCACGTAATGCTTCACAATAGCTGAAAGTCTTGGCCAGTAGTATTTCTGTTGGATTCTGGCCAATGTGCGTGTGTATCCGAGATGACCATACTTTGGCTCATCGTGGCAAGCACAAAGTATCTCTTCACGGATTGACGTTGGAACGACAAGTAGGTGGGTGCTTCCTCTGGGAGAAAAGTTCTTTTTATAGAGAACACCACTACGTAAGCAGAATGACGGCAGGCTCCTTGCATATATTCTAGGGACGGTTGTTGTCCGGCCAGTCAAAAATTCAATAAGGGGAAGCAAATCGCTGTCTTCTTTCTGCTTGCACGAAATCGTAGTGGTGTCAACGACTCCTACAAACACCATGCTGTCATCTTCTGTGTCATCGTCGCACTTTATCGGTGACCTTGATAAGCAATTGGCGTCGGCGTGCTGCCATCCGGACTTATGACTGTCATATCAAACTCTTGAAGGCGTAAGCTCCACCGTGCGAGCCGACCAGACGGGTCTTTCAAGTTGGTCAGCCAGTAGAGGGAATGATGGTCGCTGACTACGTGGAAGGAACGACCATAGAGGTACAGACAAAACTTCATAACCGCCCATACGACAGCAAGACACTCTTTTTCCGTTGTAGAGTACTTGGACTCGAGGCGGGAAAGCGTCTTACTAGCATATGCGATCACACGCTCGGCTGAGTCTTGCCACTGGACGAGTACAGCGCATAAACCCACGTTGCTGGCATCTGTGTGTACCATGGTAGGAGCATCCTCATCAAAGTGAGCAAGCACAGGCGGAGTCTGCAGGCGTTGTCGGAGATCGTCAAATGCCACCTGTTGATCGTCGCCCCATGTGAACGAAACGTCTTCTCTTGTGAGTACTGTTAACGGCGAGGCTATGTGGGAGAAATTGGCAATAAACTTTTGGTAGTATGCGCATAGGCCAAGGAAACGCCTGACTGCTTTCTTGTCTTTTGGCACCGGAAATTTTCTGACGGCCGCAATCTTATCGGGATCAGGTCGAACACCTTCATGGCTCACCACATGGCCTAAAAATTGGAGCTCCTTGAAAGCGAAATGACACTTCTCGAGTTTCAGTGTCAGGCCGGCAGACCTTACTGCCCTGAATACCGATAGCAGCCTGCTCAGGTGTTCCTCAAATGTTTTTGAAAAAACAATGACGTCGTCCAGATAGACCAGACATGTCTGCCACTTAAGGCCTGACAGAACGGTATCCATCAGTCTCTGAAATGTTGTGGGGGCTGAGCACAATCCGAATGGCAAGACTTTAAATTCATAAAGCCCGTCAGGCGTTACAAACAACGTTTTTTCTCTATTTCGCTTGTTGACCTCAATTTGCCAATACTCACTTTTGAGGTCCATTGATGAAAAGTACCGTGCATACCTCAGCCTGTCGAGTGAATCATCGCTGCGCAGTAATGGGTATACATCTTTCTTTGTCACACGGTTCAGCTTGCGGTAGTCGACACGAAATTGCAAGCTTCTGTCTTTCTTTTTAACCAGCACTACCGGCGATGCCCAAGGACTTCTTGACGGCTGGATGACGTCATCATCGAGCATTTTCTTCACTTGTTCCTGGATTGCTTCGCGCTCTTTTGGTGCTACGTGGTATGGGTTCTGTCATATTGGCCTTGCCGTCTCTTCCGTTATTATCCGATGTTTTGTCAGTGGCGTTTAACTGACCCTCGAGGTCGATGAAAAACAGTCTTTGAACTGGTGAAGAAGATCTACTAGACGCTGTCTCTGTGCTGGTGACAAATCCGTGCTTACGTTAATAGGTGGTGGGGCTGACGTGACTTGTGGCTCGCCCTGTTGTACTACACAGCACTCACGGATTTCGGTGATCTCGTCAAAGTAGGCAACTGTAGTGCCTTGTGTAATGTGTCGTTGCTCGTTGGTAAAATTCGTCAACAGAACCTCTGCTTCACCGCGCACAACATTGACGATACTTCTGGCAATTGCAACACCGTGAGAGAGTAGAAGCGTCAATACTTGTTCAGCGATTACTTCTCCAGTATTCTGCTCGCTGCACGTGACTGAAACAAGGCGGCACAATAACGGAGGTACGGTCACATCGTCAATGACTCGCAGGGGTTTTCGGTGTAGCGCTGCGCTTTGATCCGCTGAAAAGGTCAGTACACCATCCGGAATACTGATGATGGCACCATATTCACGCAAGAAATCCATCCCCAAGATTGCCTGTATGCAACACTCAGAAAGAATAAGAAAAGTTGCAAGGAAGGATGCATCCCCTATCTTCATTCTTGCGGTGCACTTTCCGGTAGGTGTGAGTAGCTGCCCTCCAGCTCGTCTAATCTGCGGTCCTGTCCATTCCATTCTAACCTTCCTGAACGTGTCTGCCAGACTCTCACTCATTTTTTGAGAAGTCCGCGCCAGTGTCGACCAATGCCATGACGTCATGTCCGTCAATCATAATTGCAACTTCGGCAGTAACAACCCCATCTTTCGTCGATTCATTGAAAATGTGTCTCTCTTCGCTCGGCAGTATGGGGGGATTTTCAGCACTTCGACGATTCGCAACCTTCCCCCCTGAGGTCGCTGCTTTTAGTTTCCCCGGTGTGGACTAGGAGATCTCCCTCTTGGCATGTCAGTGGTGCTCCGTCTAGAGGATGGAGAATAACGCCCAGGAGAGGGTGAGCGGGACCGAAACCCAGGAGGAACATCCTGCGGGGTCATGACACTCGTGTCAACGTCAGGTGTTCCGTTAAGATGGCGCCGAGGAACAGTGGAAGGAAACCCTTGGTACCCTGCGGCGCGATACGGGCAATACCGAAAGATGTGGCCTGCCTCCCCACAGTGAAAGCACAGGGGCCTATGATCAGGGGTACGCCAGATGTCAGTTTTGCGAAGTGGTGTCAGCCTCGGCGTCAAAGTTTCTCTGTAGTACCAAGGCGCTGTTGGCGGATGTTGCTAGTGGTACTGATGTGGTGTCGGCACGTTCGCTGGCTGTCGGCGGACTACATCTGCATAGCTTGCCTAGGGAGTGCTCGTGTTCGGCTCAGGAAGCGAGAGCGCTTGCCTGATCTCCTGGCGTACAACTTCCGCTGCTGAGGCGATTGCGCAGTCATTCGGTTTGGCGACGAGCGTCTTGACCTCTTCTTGTACGATTTCTCGTATTAGTTGGCGCAAAAAACCTTCGTCGGGTGCTGTTGCTGTGGTCGTGGCTGCCACGCTGATCGGTGCACTGTGGGTTGGGCGGTCATACTGGCGATAACGTAGATGCAGTGCGCGTTCGATAGATGTCGCCTCCTTGGAGAATTCATCCACACTTGTAGGCGGGTTTCGTACGAGACCAGCGAAGAGCTGCTCCTTAACGCCCCGCATGAGGTAGCTAATTTTTTTGGCGTCGGGCATATTAGGATCTGCTCAACGAAATAGCCGCCCCATGTCCTCAACAAACATCGGGACGCCTGACAACAGCGGGGCTCTTGTCAGGCGTCCCGAACATGTACCCAGCGCCTCCACCAGTGTCACAATGCAGAAACAGCAGCAGTCGAATACAGGAAACTCATTTTAATTGTACCAGAACACTGGCAAACTGATCGGAAGAAAACCTCGTCTTCTTCTCTCGCTGCGCGTGTTCTTCGTTGTTCTCTTGGTGCTGCATATTCAATGTGGCAGTAGTGCCTGTAGGGGATATTATATAGGTGGACCCGGTGGTCACAAAACCTTATGTCGGAAATGAGGACTAATGGCTGGCTCCCCTGCCTCTTTTTTTCCACACTTTTCAGCTCTGGCACATGGATGGTTCTCACAGCACGCTCGTTGGCCATCGTGGTCAAATCACGGCGCCATGCCACCTGTTTGGAGGCAACCTCAAGCTTTTGTCATCATCAGACCAGGGCGAGCTCATGGTGAGAGATTCCTAGATACACTTCGTCACGTACCATTGGATGAAGTACAGTAGACTCTCAGTAAATGGAAACGCTTGAATGGTATTGCTGCTTAGAACAGCTTCTAGTATGATTAATTTTGCACTTGAATTCCATTGCCCTGTCCATCACTCAGTAAATGGAACCCATCCTAGTTAAATGGAGCATATTTTCCTGGTCGCTGTCAGATTTTCATTAAAGGAGCCCTGCAATGTTTTTCTAGCAAGGTCAGAAACCTGTCCAATCTGTAGTCCATATTTTGGAAATGATCCCGATGGCGTGAAAGCATTTGACTACAATTAATCACTAGTAATCAAACTAGCTGCAATAAAAAAAGAACCTTTCGTGCATTAAGAAAAGTAATAAAATGTTGCTTGTCCATTTATGTTTCATTTATAGAAAAAGAATAACTGCCGGTCGTTCCTTTGGGGAATGGTGTGAGTGGTTTAAAAGTTTCATTTTTGCCCGCATAAACTGGGCAAAATATTCCATCTAGCCGGGCCCAGTTGAAACAAAACACGTTTGCCATCTTGGAGCCAATGGTAGGAAACTAAATCAATGGCGGTTGTTTGGGCAGGCAATTTGAAGTGTGCTTACCAGATGCGGACCACTAAAACGTGATTTTATTTCAAAATAAGCACTTCTTTGGCACAAAAGTAACACTACAAGGTCTCCAGACCGCCATTTCAACAATCAATGTCGACTTAATACAGTGCAGTCCACTTATAACGATACCACATATAACGATGGGTCGACTTAACAGTCTCATTTTATGCATTGGGGCTATGGGGAAAAAAACCATATATAACGATATGTTATCCACCGCATATCGGATACAATGATGAAAAGTTTGCCGTGGACGGCATGTTTCATTCAGAATAATCGTAACATTTAGATTGATAAGTTCCTCTGAAACGAACTATGCCGAGACAAGACGAAAAGTTAGCGTAGGCGAGTACGTATCTGCCGCCACTGCAGCACAGCGCCGGCAGCGCGTCCCGGCCGTTCAAAAAGCCGAGGAGAGCATCGCGAGTTGGCGCGACGCGCTACAGATGGCGCGAGCTGTGTCACGTTTTGCGCCTCGCCGCGCGTCGACCGCGGAGAGGCTGAGAGAATTTAAAAAAAAAAAAAAATGCGAAAAGCAAAGTGCCGCGCTCCGCGGCTCCCCGCCTTCTACAACGGCAAGCTACTCGTGCTTGCCGATTGAAAGCGGGAAAGAGAGAGAAAATAAAAAAAGCGAAAAGCAAAGCGGCGCGGCGGCATCGGGGCGGGGCCTCGTTGGCATTCCGGCTGTGTACCTCTGGCTGTGCTTTCTTCTTCGCACTGCTCCCACCCCGCCGTCGGTCAGTCTCTCTTCTTCAGCGAACCCGTGATGCGTTCTTCGGAGTAAGAAATAAAGTTTGTTTTTGACATCCTACTATCTACAATATTTATTAATTGGTGAAAATAGCGAAATGAAACCTGGAGCTACAAAAGGTACGTCCGGCGACGATTTTTTGGCGGCAGTCCAGATATAACGATCACCGGTTATAACGATCATATTTTTAGGTTTTCTCGATATCGTTATAAGTGGACTGCACTGTAGTTGCCTTTAGCGTCCCCATAAGCACTCTTCACAATCATATCTATGATATATTAGGAGGTGCTGTCACAAACCAGCCAACATTGCTATATATCTTTTCCCCTCAAGGTCTGGAGCTTGAAACACTACAGCCAGCCATGCATTCAGATCAAGGCTCACAGTGGAGACTCAGTCTTGTGCTGTGATGTGTCATCTGATGGGCAGTGGCTCCTCTCTGGGTCTGCTAACAAAACTATTCAAGTAAGTAGCTTCATGGCTGATGTTCAAGGCTCTCACACATTTTCACTCATTTTTCTTCAATACTAAGTATTGCTGTTCTTATCTATGTGTGTTAATGTGGCGGACACAAGAAATACGATAATGCTTGTCTATTATGAAAGTAAAACATAAATTCACCATGTATAGTAGTTCTTATCTGTCAGTAATTGTTGCTGTCAGTTGCAACAAATTAAGTGCACCTTAAAGATCCCCAGCCAATTTAATTTTCAAGACCCTCTCCTTTACGACGTCTCTGATAATTGTATCATGGTATTGGAACATTACTCCCAACAATTATTATTAGCTGTAACAAAGCCTCTTTTTTTTTAAATTCTCTTGAGGTTGTAAAAACCAGGGAAAGCGTCAAGATAAACGGATTTTCAAGAGAGAGAGAGAGAGAGAAGAAACTTTATTCAAGTGCCCCTGCTGGGGTCAAAGGTGGCGGGTGGCCGGGAGACGGGCCCCTCTGTAACCCCCTTCCTCAGGCAGCGGCCAGGCCTTGAATCCTGGCGGCGTCTTCGGCCAGCCGGACAGCCCAGAGCTGGTCCTCCGGGCACGTGCTGAGCAGCAATGCCTCCCACTACTCGGCCGTGGTGATTGTGAATGTAGGGTTCGTGCTGTGTTTAACTGAGTGAGTAGCTTCGGAGCAGGCCCATATAATATGGTCGAGCTCAGCGTTAGGTGCACCGCACGTTTTGCATTGTGGTGTGTGAATAGCGGGGTAAATACGGCTGTACAGTGACGGGCAGGGGAAAGTGCGTGTCTGTAATAGACGCCAGGTAGTGGACTGCTGCTTACTAAGGCACTTGTCTGCTGGTGGGTATTTAAGTCTGGCCTTGTCGTAATACATTAGGATTTAGGTAACCAACCTGTCCCTCGCATTGTCGCGAAACGAGGAGATCATCATCTCTCGCTCAGCCGCGTCAGGTCACGAGGGGTGGTGCTTTGTTAAATGACGTGCCCGGTGGACAAGAGCTCGGGCGGCGTCATGAGCGTGTTCGTTCCCCGCGAGCCCCGAGTGGCCCGGAGTCCAGATGATCTCAACGCGGCGCCGACGTAACAGAGGTGTACTTGTGAGAATTCAGAGCACTGGTTGGGAGATCAAACCTTTCGTAAAGTTGCGGATGGCAGTCTTGGAGTTGCTGATGATGGAGGATGCTTGGGTTGAAGCGTAGGCGAGAGCGATGGCGGCTTCTTCGCCTTCTTCGGGTTTGTTTCCACGAATGGTGCCAGTTGCGGTAATTATGTACTGCCGCCCGTTGGCAACAGCGAGGGCCGCGGCCCGATGCGTAGGATATTCTGCTGAGTCTACATACGCCACGTACGTGGCTTTCGCGTAACGCTTGCCTAGTTGCTTGGCGCGGTCTACTCGTCTTTCCACGTTATATTCAGGGTGCATATTGCGTGGTATGGGGGTATTCACGAAAGTGTCGCGAATGTCCGAAGGAATTGGGAGTTTCTGGCCAAACTGGGAGACGCAAGGTATACCGAGTGCGCACATGAGATGTCGTCCTGTAGGAGCTTGGCCTAATCGTTCGTAGTGCGATATACGTTGGGCTTCAATGAATTCGTCTATGGTATTGTGAAGTCCAAGGTCATTGAGTTTCGTATTGGGCGTAGACATGGGGAGACACAGTGCGCACTTGTAGCGGCACCTGATAATTATGTTAAGATTTTTCTTGTCGGTGAGCGCAAGTTTCATAAATGGAGGAAGGTAAAGGATTCTGCTTATGGAGAAGACTGTCACCAGTCGTATGAGATTGGCCTCTTTCATGCCGTGCTGTTTATTGGCGATGCGGGAGATAAGCCTAGTAGTCTGATTGACATGCTGGTGTAGTAGTTGCATTGTTTCCGAATTGCCGCCATTCTGCTGAATGCAGAAGCCCAATACGCGAATGGTAGGGATTTTTAAGATAAGCAAAGTAGCACTAATCGCTGGTAAAAATGGGTGCTTTTCATAAAAATCACTACTACTAACCGGCTCTTCAGTGGCAGTTGTGTTTGTCCTCGTGCACGTTTAAAAGAGAAAAAAAATACATACAAGAGACTTTAGCCATCTGGTATTTGCCACACTGCCATTTCATTTAGCAGAGAAAAACTGCCTAATGCTACTTTGCTTTGCGGTTGTACGCTGCCGTAGGAAGGCGTCCCCCAGCTGCTTGGCGCATTGCATCAGTTCATCTTTCCCAGTGCTGCACTCGACCTTATTTCGAAGCAAGCACAGCGAATTTCTCGTCTCGGAAGATGTCGGCACTTCTCGAGGTTGTTCGCCATCGCCGTCGTCTCCGCCGCCTCCTACGTTAGTGGCCGTTTGAACACTTTTGGTGTCCGCCATTTCTCCAGTAACCACCACATCCTGCTCACACAGCGTTTGCTCCAGAAAAGTCATGTCATTTTCGGCGGCACTATTACCTATAAGCTTGATGACTTCTTAACAAAGTTTTTCACAGTCTGTGAAGCTATCCATCTCTGCTTCTGGCAAACTGGTGGCACGTGAAAACCCAGAGTGTGCAAAGCAGTTGGCGATAGCCACTGCATGAACTTTCTGCCAAGCACTGCTGAGAAGTTGTACTGCTCCCAGCAGGTCAGTTTTGTAGGTTTTACCGTTTTCATAAGACAACTAAATTCTGTTGAGAAGGCTCCTTTGGTAGATTTTTCGGGCCACTTCGATGACACCTTGGTCCATTGACTGCCGCACAGACGTCACATTTGCAGGCAGAAACTCTACTGTCACTGCCTTCAAATTCTCTATTCTGCCGTTGCCTAGGCAGTTCTCGATAATGAATAGTACTTTTTTGTTTTTCTTGGCCATCTTGTTATCTATAGCTGAACATACTCGTCGAAAAGAGTGGCAGTCATCCACGCTGCTCTATTTGTGCGATAGGTAACTTAATTCGGCAGTCGGGCATTTCTAAAGCACCCAAGATTTAGAGCTTTGCCAATTATGATTAATGGCAGCTTCTCTTCATCTGTGGCAATTGCCCCAAAAAGGACAGTGACCCTGTCTTTCTGTTGTTTCACTCCCAGGCACGCTCCACCCCTCGGTGTGAAGGTGTGGCTCGGCAACATTTTATAAAAAAGTGCTGTTTCATAAAGGTTGAAAATGTCGCTGTCGGCGTAACTCTCCCGCAACTCGACGAGCTGACTGCCGCGCAAATTGTCTGCAGTAGCTGCGTCGACAGTGCAGCTCTCGCCGTGCTCTGACTGGGAACCACACTGTTTCTGTTTTTGAAGTGTGCAAACCAGCCACTGCTGCAACTGAAGTCCGTGTGCCCCATTTGCAAGGTCAGAGCGTCTGCTTTTGCTGTGGTGACGGGGAAGGTTGGCCGCTCTGGCATTTCGCAGCCATACCATCAATGCCGCTTCAACGTCTGAGAACGTCGACCATTGAACTCGCTTCCGCTGGCTGGAGAAGCTCTGCTGAAATTTGTCCAGCACCTTCTGCTTGTTTTTCAGTACCATCCAAAGCATAGACAAAGGGATGCCGAATTTGTTCGGCCTCCTTTCTCTACTTCCTTTATTAGGGCAACATCTTTTTTTTTTTTTAGCATTAGCGACTTGCACTGATTTTGACGCCATGCTTGCCGCACTCGCGCTAAGTTGTCGCTCCTTACAGTCAGCGAAAAATCCATACCGCTCTATTTGCACAGATGAACGGAAATCGCACCTCGGGGAAATTCACAAGCACTGCACAAAGTGAATCAGACAAACTACACCAAGCGTGGGCAGAGGGCCTCCCTGCTCAGTGCATGTGTCACATGACGTGCCAGAGGGTCGCTTGACAAAGTTTATATGTCGCTGGGCTGAGACTACGTGCTCTTCGCGTTAGCAGGAAGCATCGACGTAGTGGCAAGCATGGCTTAAAAAAAAAAAGAAAGATTTTCTGGCGTGGCAGCATCATGCAAACCTTGTGAAATAGTCCACTCCCACTCAAGATTTCAAGTTATCTGCAATCCGACCGAAAAATTATTCGTGATAAAGGGGAAAATATAGATGGTATGTATAGGAAAATGTTCAGTGTTGCGGAAAATTTCCACTTAGACAATTTTGCGAGATATGAGAGTTCGAGTTAACGAGGTAGTACTGCTGTATTTCTTTCTTTTTTCCATCTTCATTTTTTAAAAGTGCACTCGCAGTTACCACCATTCTTTCTTTGCTACAAGTGTGCTCGATTTTCTCGTTTCGCACCAATATTGACTCTGAAGGTTTTTATGAAGAGACAGCTGCATTTTTCAGTAAGTAAAAAAAAAAAAAAAGCCTAACTTCGTTTTTGTTTTTAACTAAACCCAAAACAGTGATAACTTTCTTCCCCCATCTCCATCTTGGAAAACGCACTTTCAGTCATCATCATTTTTTCTTTGCTGGTCTCTCTCGAGGTTCCAAAGTGTACTCCTTGCAAGTGCACTTAACTTGCCTGTCTGATCAGGGTTTTACCCTCTTTAGAATGAGTTACATTTACTTCTTCTTTCCGACTGAAAATTGTAACCACCTCGCTGACGACGCTGCCCGATGTGCCCACGATGGAGCGCCCACACTGTTAATACCCTTGTCAAGAGTAGACGCAGCTAGAGAACTTCATCTCATCGTGCGTAATGCCACGCTTGCGCACTGGAATTCTCCACTTAACTCCAATCATCGCCCTAAAAATCTTAAGTCATTACGTCAGAAACAACTGCCATCCAAGATTTCTCGACGTGACGCTACAATACTGTGCCGGCTGTGGACTGGGGTAGCGTTTACTATGTCATTCAGTCATCGCATTGGCATGGCAGATTCATCCATGTGTGAAAGCTGCAACTGTATAGAGACTATTCAACATCTCTTGTGCCACTGTGCCGAATTTGATGAAGATCACCGGACTCTCCAGTGTGCCTTGAATAGACTCGATGACCGGCCATTTAATGAAGCAAAGATTTTAGGAGCCTGGTCGCGCAGCACATCAGCACATAAAGCCACGCGAGCCCTCCTGAGATACTTGACAGCAACTTCATTGAGAGACCGCCTGTGAAACTCGGCATTGTGAGTGTGATGTGACATGTGTCTATCCTTCTCTCTTTTTTTTTCTTTTTACTCCCCTCTCCCCCTCTCCATGTGTAGGGTAGCAAACTGGACGCATAGTCTAGTTAACCTCCCTATTTTTCCTACATTTCTTCTCTCTCTCTCTCTTTTGAATTTTCACGGAAGGTTTTGTTTCTATCTAACAGTTGTGGAACGCTGAAACGGGCGAGCTGCTGCATGAGAAGATTCTTGACGCTTGTGTTCGCTGCTGCCGGTTCAGCCCAGATCCCGAAAGTGTCACTGTAGCAGCTGGCACCGACGAGGGATCTGTTTATGTAAGTGCTAGTTTTTATTGTCTCTGCTTTACATATTGCTTGCGAGAGAAAGAGAAAGGAGTCACAGCTTTGAACTAATCTGCACTGGAACCTTGCTAAAGTGTAGCTTTCATGCCGATGTGTTTTCTGTTGTAGCATCGCTGTGGCGTTGACATGCCAATGGTGTGAAGAGATTGTATACCTACTAATGCCATATCTGTGCATATACAGCATCACAACATCAAAACAGAAAAATTGGCCTTCAGAATGCACTTGTTGTGCCTTGAAAAATGCTTGAAAAATGTGCCTTGAAAAATGAACTACATGCAATTTAATCATTTGGCCATAGACACAGCGAGATTCTCAATAAGCATGTCTTGGTTTGTTTTTTTGGCATAGCGATGAAACTTAATTACATTGAAACTACCGGTAACCATATGGGCATTGTGATATTTAGGTTTAAAATGCTTGTTTAATGGACTTATAAATATTTTATTATGTTGAGAATTTCAATAGTATAAGTTTGTTATTTTGATGTCTAATTAAAGGGGTAATGACATGAATTTTTGAAGGCGAGTTTAGTAAATCATACAAATCTCTTGAATACAGATAACTCTGTGCTCAGTAAATGCTAAAGTATTTCATTTTGACATTAATGTCCATTCTCACTGCAGTGTCAACTCGGGTGACTCCATGCACTGCTTATGGATAGTTGTGATGATATCAGGCACCAAAAACATAAAAAATTTCAGCTTGTGTGCCACCAGAAATATTCAAAATGACAGCTTGTGCATCGACAACAGAGCCAGGAATGAAGTGGCCGTGAAAGCATCTCACTATTTCGCTGAAAACATGACCAGAAGCTTATACCGTGGTGCGACGTCGGGGTACAGAAAGAATTGTAACTAGTTTTTAAGAACATACTGTGATTACTTTTGCATGGGGCACTCATGCTTACCAATACATTTTCTAAGCTCATGAGGGCTTGTCCCTTCATTTGACGAAGAACTGAAAATTTTATGTTAGTACCCCTTTAACTGTATATGCCTAGGAAATTGTTTGGTCACCCCCACGGTAGCAAATTAACATGGTCAAATGCTCTTTCGAAGGTGTACCTCTTGGAAGAGGACTTGCTCCAGAAAGTCGGCGAGCACAAGCTTTGGGTCTATGACCTGGCCTTTTCTCCTGATGGCCGACAGCTTGCGTCGCTTTCGGAGTCAATCTGCTGGTGGTCCCTGGACTCCCTGGAGTTTGCGTCTGCGCTGAGTTCCATGGACGATGGAAGCGTGGCATCATTAGAGTCACTGTCTCAGACCTCCTGTCGTCGTCAGCTGCAGAGATTCCAGCTGCAGAGCTCCAAGGCTGTGGCCCTGTTTACCTCACCAGACTTCAAAACTTTCGTCACTGTCGATGACTCGGGTATCTTATACATACTCAACAAATTGGTTGCTGCTCAAGCAACTGAGAGATGACTAGTGTATTTTTGCATGGTTTTTGTTTTTGTTGCTGCTTTATTTTTCTATAGTTGAATTGTTAAAGTAGGTGAAAGTGCTGTGTGCACACAAGCGCTACTACTCTATGCGTTTGTCTGCATCAAGTGCCTGTGTCCAGTTTCACCTTTTAACTCGGCAACAAAAGCAATCTTGAATGTTCCTGAGGTGAAATTCTCCCGCTGTACTTCTGGTCAAGCAGTAGCCAGCAGATCAGCGAGGCCAGCACCAGCAGTCTGCTTGTGAATTCACCCATTTTAATTCCTTGGAAGTGTGGAAAGCGTGCCTTGAGCATGTGGCTCTTCTGCATGGTGATTACGTGTGATAAGAGTCTGTGTTGAACAGTGACTTGATTTTAAAGAAGATGTGGCAGATGGCTTTCTTGACTGAAGATCAAAGAGCGTCTTGCCATCTTCACTGTTCTGAGGCCATAGCTTTGAATTGCTTGGCTGACATTGCCATATTTTTAATCAATCAAGACAGCACTGTTGAGTATCTTATACGGTTTGGCTGGATAAAATGAATTAAACTAAGGACAAGGACAGCGGATTTAGTTGTAGGTTAGTTGAGACGTGGCTCAGCAGCACCAAATCATGCCATGAGTAACTAGTCGGGGGTGCCCTTGGGCATCGAGCACTTTGCCGCTGTTCGCTTACGTCCTGCTCTGCCTCTACACTAATGCAGCCATTTTGCTGCGATGTACCTACTGCGAGATTTTCTGTCCAGTTGCTCAATCACTTTTCTATTTGCCAGCACACAGTTGTCTAGACTAAGTGTGCCATATGAAGTGAGGTGACGCATGACTCTTGGTATACCGGTTGCGCCACGAAGAATAGCCTAAAAGTTGATCTCTTGTTTGATGCTTTTGCTATTAAAATTTCTTGCCGTGCCTATCAATTTCCCAGAGCCTCGCATTCAAATGCATAAAACAAATAAGATAGGAAGTTTTTTACTGGCAGTTGTACTGTATTTTGTTGGGGGATCTTTAATTTTTATTGCTTTACAACTTCTGAAATTTTTTGATACTGAAGGAGGCGGAGCTTACGAGAGAGGCTAAAATTTGTCTCGCTTTAAGGCGAGTGGAAGGATGACTGAATAGCCAAAAGTTGCCTGTAGTCACACGTGCAGCAATGTTACCTATTTTCACAAAAATTCCTTGAAGGCTGCATGATGTCTGAATGGCGGGTGAGTAAGCGGTCGGCAGTACCTGCAGAGGTATTTCAGTATGATCCCCTGATTTGTAAGTCAAGTCACATGACGATGCACTATCTTACGACTTACAACATGCACTGGGCACATGTTGCCATTGATAAGTTAAGCAATTAGCATTCCTCAGTTTTGTTGTTGTATGTGGTACAGGGTAAATTAAAGTGTGTCGTCACTGACAGTCGGAAGACGCAATAATGTGCTCTAAGCACCTACCAGCTAGAACTGCTGCCACATGTAGTTCTTGAATCTGAAACTTAGTAAGCATGTTACGCAAGTTGTACACTTCTTCGTTGTATTGCTGGCTGCTTATTAACCCTTTCTTTTTGCTCATTGCCATTTAGGAGAGCTGCAATATACTTCGGTGTCATGCTGTGTACTTGGGCGACGTCCAATCAAGCAAAACTGCCATAATGTAGCACCAGTGGCCTCTTTACCTGTCAGTACAAAGTGCAGCTGATGAATTGTGGCTAAACACAAATGAAATTTGACTGAGTGGTTTTTTTAACACCACCAAAATTTTTCACTGGCAATGGAATCGAGATTCTCACCTTTGCCCAGGGCATAACGTTTGCAACAATTATTTTCTCAGAATTGTAGATGTACTCTCTTTTCAACCTCCAGATATTTGCTCAAGTACATCACCATCCCTCAAGTTCCTCCACATTTTAGTTTTCCCTTTCTTTTTCAGTCAGTTTTTTTTTTTAATTTTTAATCGCTAGACTATGAAAGAACATGTTCTCATTGGTAGGAACGGCAGATGGGGTTAGCTTGTCCGTCACGGCCAATTTCGTGTATGTTGTTTCATTATTAAGCGAGTTACTGACACAGGAGGGCATAGCATCCTTCATGGCTGTAGCTGACTTTCATCTCCATGGCTATTTTTTAATTTAATTACATTCTGCTCACTGAGGCATCCCATGTGTTAAGACCTTTGCTTGGGCCAATTTCCATGACACTTTCCACACCAGCCACGTTATGTTGGTTTCGCCCCGCCACGGTGGTCTAGTGGTTAAGGTACTCGGCTGCTGACCCGCAGGTCGCGGGATCAAATCCCGGCTGTGGCGGCCGCATTTCGGATGGAGGCGGAAACGTTGTAGGCCCGTGTACTCAGATTTGGGTGCACGTTAAAAAATCCCAGGTGGTCAAAATTTTCAGAGCCCTCCACTACGGCGTCTCTCATAATCAAATGGTGGTTTTGGGATGTTAAACCCCACAAATCAATCAATCAAATCAACGTTATGTTGGTCTAGTACAGTTTAGCCCAGGGGTCTGAAGCTTAATTCAGCTAGCAGGCCGCAGTCACGAAATTTAGTCGCACAAAGTCTGAAACAGTGAGGAGGTTGAAGCAAGGGGAAGAGGGGGTAGAACGAAAGATCGTTTTAACTGCCATTTGAAAGAATGCCTTTGGATAATTTCTGAAGGCCTTTTGGCATCAAGATCCGAGAATCGTAGCGATACTGATCTCCAGAGTAATTCAGATCTGAGCGTCGGCTGTGAAATATATAAATTTTGTTCCGTGGTCATGTTTCTACACATTGTGACCACACGGGGTGCCTCATGAAAAAATATGCTTGAACCGTATCCGTTCTTACCCAAACAAAGCATTATTAATCGCAATACGCAAATAAATAACGAGAGTACAATTTATCAGAGTTGCAAACATATTATTCGTTGTGAAGCCACAAGCCGCGTGTTTGAGTCCTGGTTTAGCCAGTATGACTCATTAATGAGTGCGTATCTTTGTACGGGGAGAAGAAACTGCATTCAGATTTCATTCAAATTGTTTGTCTAAGGTTGGAACATCTAAAAGCTTCTGCCCCATTTGCTGTACATGGAAAAAGTTTTGTGGGCTTGCTATGCAAGGCCGGAAGGGGCATTCGATCGATGCAAAGATATTGTCCCTTACATTCGTTGTAAGCAATTTTGCTTTCTCACTGGCACGCCATGCTTGTGTGAGATGTTCAAAGCAATGTTGCCACCCAGACTTCGTTTTCATGCCTTTTCTAACTTTCCAAGTGTCTCCTCGCATTGAGAGCGGTGTTGTTAACAGCAAGGTAATTTAGTAGTATTGGCAAAATCATTTTTTAACTTTGATGAGATGCCAAAAGTATATATATATATTTTTTCGCTTGTGGTCATATGGCTTCATTTGTGGCACTTGCATCTTGCAGCATGAGTACTTGATGGTGGACGACATTGCTCTCGCTTTATTTTTTAGACTTATTGCACGTTATGGGTTATGTAATGTCCGATTCATGTTTACTTGTGTGTGGTGCATTTCCCCTTCTTTTTTTATATATACATACTTTCATGCATACAATTTATTTATCATCTGCTTTATACCGTGTGCTTTCCAAAGTTACCATTTATATTTGCTGTAGTGAGAGATAGCATCATCTTGAATGTTACCATTATGTACAGACCTGTGATCACGTGTTTCATGTGTGCAGTGGTCATGTGTCTTCAGTTATACTTTCTAAAGGCACACCCAAACACATTTCTTCCTTAATCTGTAGAAATTGCAAACTGCTTATTTTTGGATCCACGAAGTGGGCACTATTTAGTATATTGAACATTGTTGTAAAGCCATGATATAGATTGTCTTCGTCCGTGCAACATAATCTAAAGCCACCTAATGAACATTTGCTAACTAATGATATTTTCATGCCACCCCTTTTTTTCTTTATTGCTCTAAAATCATTCATTTCATCTATTTTACACTGCCTTGAAAAGGCTATAACAAGGCTTTTCCATTTACTGGTCTCACTGTGGTGTTAATACGGCCTCAAACATTTTTTATTGAGTATTTCCTCTTATTTAGAAATTGTGTTGCTTATGTGTGGTATGCTTGCTCATGTTTTTTAAACATATAAAAAATACCAAGTATTATTCGACTTGAGATTCACTGGATTACATGACAATTTCTCATATGTGGTCGAAGTGTTCAGAATCGAGTCATCTCACGAGACAGTTCTTTGATATTCATGTGCTCATTTGTTGTGTACTCTTGTAATGGAGTTCCAAGTTCTGTAATGTTTTGTTTTCTTCCTTCCCAAACATTTGCAGTGCAAGTAATTTTTTATTTTTCTACAACATCCCAATGCTGTATTCGCTCATGAAATTAAAATCAATAGTTGTCGAGCAACTTCAGGTTCGCGGATTTCAGTGCATAATGCATTGTTCTTGGGCATCTGTGCACTCTGTGCTTTTGGAAGAACAGGCTTTTTGATAGACTCTACTGATGGCGTTAATGCTATTATGAAATACGGACATATAGTTTTTGTAAGATTGTGCTCATTTAGTCCAAAATATCTTAGTTTTTTTACATAAATATGTACGGAATGAGTTCCATAAATATCGTGATGTCTGTGAAGACATTGCAAAGCATTTTCATCGATGGCTTATGTGTCTTTTTATCAGAAATGTTCCTCCTCAAACAATCTTTATGTGTCGCTTGCTGGCAGGCTGCTGTAGATCAAATTTCTCAGTGTTTTCTCATGCTTTTCACAGTTATCCTAATGAATCATTAAGCAAATTTATAACCTTTTTTTGTGTGAACTGCTAAGGTTTGGGGCACTTACCAGTCTCGTATACAATGGAACTTCGATTATACGTCCCCCGGTTTCAGGACAACCCACATTTTGCGACGAATCAGTTTGGTCCTGGCCAAATCTTCATAAAAATAACGTATTAAAAACCTTGGTTATAGATGCAGTTTATGCCGACCCCGCATGTTACGAGGAATTGCATATTTCGTCTGAAAAAACAAAAACAAACTTATTTACTCAAATTAAACGCCGCACAAATATTTACAAGTGCAAAATATGAACTTGCGCTCTGCTAGGTTGACATTTGTAAAAGTAGAGTGTGAGACAGGATGTCTTCGAATGCAAAATTTATTTTTCTGGCAGTTCATGTGCTTCTGCATATGCCTCAATCGCGTGCGTACATATCCGGCGTCGTTACTAAGTCAAGCTCTATCCATACAGAATAACTTCAGCCAGCCAGAAAGCTGATAATTTCACGTTTTTGGTCCATGGAAGGTTTCTGTGGACGACATACAGCTGATCTCCTGCCTTTGTCGCACTCGCAGTCACAGGCTTGCGCACACAAAAAGGCACGATACAGCTGTTTTGACCGTTCAAAATTACTTTGGCTTGACGTCAATGTTCATAATAACGGCGGGACACCACTAGTTGCACTTTACAAGGGAGCAAGTTACAACACTTATAGC
Organism: Rhipicephalus microplus; assembly: GCF_043290135.1. Lineage (NCBI taxonomy): Eukaryota > Metazoa > Arthropoda > Arachnida > Ixodida > Ixodidae > Rhipicephalus > Rhipicephalus microplus. The sequence goes on along the minus strand of NC_134701.1, from coordinate 268,432,009 downwards.
TCAGTCGTGCACGAAGGTATTCTACACAAGCTCGTGGTCCGTCGCCATTATGTGATAGCAATGACGCTATCTCTGACTCTTCCAACGAGAGGTTGTTGGCAATGCGTTTTTTTTTTTTCGTTTTCACGCATAGGCAATTTTGCGACCCTGTTTATCGGTAGAAAGATGCATGTTGGGGTCAATATTTTTTTTTTAAGGTGGAGAATAAAGATTTGCTCGAACTTCCTTCAACTAAGTAACGCTGCCATTAGCTGCTACTGGCAAGAATAATTTAATCTACCTTCCTTGCAGAGGCACAAGGTCATGCTGCGGGCTTATTCAAGTGGTCTGTGCCTGTTTTTAGGGCAAGGCTGAGTGTAACTGCCCATAATTTTAGTTTCCAATTATACGATGCCCGAATTATACGACGGTTTTGCGTGGTCCTCTGAAAGTCGTATAATAGGGGTTCCATTGTATTTCACAACAGAAGGAAGCTGTCCTGCTTGTAGCCTTAAGGCGTTGACTACTTAAATTTCTTATTGCCAAAGAGATCTATTCAAGCTAGAAGTAGTAATACTATAGCCCCCCCCCCCCACCCAATGTTAGATACAGTGACGTGCCAAGTTTCTTATGGATTTCCTTACCTTTATTTTTTTTTAGACAATACATTTATGGCGACACTTGCAATAGTCGTGATCAAGAACACCTATTTTCCCAACAGTGTGGCGTGCCACTAACGCATGGAATGGTTGGTGGCACTAGTATTTAATAAGTGCAATTTTTTTTTATATGTGGGACACTTCCATGATATCACAATTTCGTTCTTATCTTGTAAGAACTTCAGTCTCTCCATATTTGTTGGTTATGTGGCTGTGATTCAAATACTAAGCATATCGCCATTTTTATGTAGCAGCCAGTCAATCTGTCACCTCACAGTGCATGTTTGCTTTCTGTGCATGTTCGTGTGGACTGTGCTCTGTGGAACAGTGACATTTGCAGGAAGTTGATGTTATTTTGTCACTTTTGTATGTATACACATCGTGCCTTATGAACTGCAGTGCTGCTTTTAATAAAAAAATTTTTACTGAGAGGTGTTTAGTGGTATTTAGAAGAAGTGACTGGTTAGTGAAAAATATTCTTGAAAAACTGAATATAGCCTAGCTGTTCTGACGATTTGGGCCACATGAATTCGGGTTCTGCCCGTGCCTTGCCGGAAAAATTGTTTTTCTTTTTTCACTCCCCTCTTCAGTCATACCTCATCTTTGTGGTAGACCACATGAACTCTTTTTCTTTCCCCTCTAGTGAGGCTGCTTTTCAATTGTTCCTATAGTTTTAATCATCGATAGATACAACACAGTCATAGGCCTTCCTTAAATTGCCTGCCCTACTGTCCTTGTGAACATGCCAGGGTTGCCAGCGGTAGGATAAGTACTCAACTTTTAGGATATATTTAATATTTTTCGGGCAGCGTGAGGTTGTAGGGTGGTAACATATTCTCTTTATTGGGTGTAAGGCAATTTTCAATCTTTTTTTGTTATCGATCGGCAAAAGATAGCGACAATCGACACGACTTCCTTGAGGGTGACATTCCTTATGCATTCAAAAATAAAATATTTCTTTGAAGAAAACTGCAACTTTCTTAATTCACATGTCACCAGCATAGGGCACATGCAAACGATAATACATTAATTTTTTCAGGGTGAGGCAATCAATACAATCTACGGAGAAGATGAAAAAGGAGGTAGATTTTACTAGTGAGTGATAGATCAGTGCGCAAGGGATTATACAAGTTTTTTCAATGACAGTGGATGGACTGATTAAAGGGCGTCTCCTTTATGATGGGGCACTGACTTGCACCTCACGAAACTCAAGATTTTATTATCGTTATTATTATTAATATTATTATTACCTTGTGGCATAATCTTGTCCTTTCCACCCTATAAAATAATGTTAAAACTTCGCAGTCCGACATTCTGAACCTTGGTGCAAATCAACGTTAATTGATTTGCTTTTTTTTTTTGCTATCTGCCTACTTTTACACCACCAGTCTCCTGTCACTTATTTCCATCATCGACATGTTCACATCTACAACGTTGCCTCTGAAGTTCTAGAGTTTGTTTCAAACAGCTAAGCACACCACCTTGAATTATTGTGAAGTGTACCCTTGCTTATTGTTCTTTACCCTTTCGATGGTTACGGAGAGTTAGCTTTGTTTCCATCACTGCTATTCAATACATCTTTTCCTTTTCTCTGATGTTTCACTTGAAGCTCTTTTTCACCACGTCGCTTACTTGCTAATGAGTGTCCTAGTTATTTTTTTTTCATTCGTGAGTTAACCCTCTTCCCACGCATACCTATAATAGAAGGCTCTCTTCCAATCTTCTTTTTTACATTTACCTTTGCTCGCTTCCAATTTTTTTTTCAGACCAATTTTCGAAGTGCTGACCTCAGCACCACTATTTGACTGCATTTGGTACAGGGAAGTATATTCTATACCTTCTTATTGGTACATTATGTTATTTTTAGGTGTAGGGTAAAATGTAGCTTAGTACAAAAAATTGATTTAGTAAAGTAGGTTAATTTTGACTGTGAACATGGGTTTTTTCCAAAAGTTGGTTGGCAATGCTGGCACACGCCCGTATTTATATCATTTTTTTTAACCAACTGTAAAGGTTGTAATCAAAAGTAGGTACCAAATAACTCTACATGATGCATGTTTTGTACTGTTGCACTGAAAAATACAATCAAGGTAAACCACCACTGTAATTGCTGTCACTTCTTTTCTGCCTCTAGCTTTATGCAATGCGTTACCTTTCTAACACACTTAGTGCATTTTTGACAAAAAAAAAAAAAGTAAACCTTGGGAAAGTGTACATTACTCAATTTCTTAGTGTCATCGCATTTCAACCAAATTGATTTAGGTGAAGTACTGACCACAAGAGTGCGTCTCTGGCCTGTGAAAGTCTCTTTTATTTTTAGAGCTTCATCTGATTTTGATAAGAGTGTGCTGTTTGACCTAAAGGGTAAGCCTCTACCGCTTGGAAACGTATTTCTCTATTTTTAAAAGTGAACCAATTTATTCTTACTGTATTCCTCACCAAAAAGGCAGGCGTATGGCTTTTGGAAATCCTGACTTGTTTTACCTTTGAAAATATGATCTTTTAATAAAGTTCATTGTGGATGCATTTTTTTCCCAGAAAGGCAGACCTGTAGACGTTGCATCTCGTATTTTTCTATTTTGAAAGTGTCATCCCATTCTAATATTGCAATGACTGCACCATGGTCACATTGACAACACGCTCTGACACTGTCCTCTCGCAGCTAGTGCTTTTTGTGAAGTGGACACATTATGACTGGAACCCCAATTAGCTCCCTCAACGAGTCATTTCTACGCGTCTTTCCCATTTGGCGCATTTCCAACAAGACAAGCGCAATTTCGTTGACGCCTTACACATCGCCAGGTGGCGACCTTAGCTAAAGTGTCGTAGAGTACTGTATATGCTCCCTACGGGTATGGTCACCATACTGCGGGTGCGGTTGCTACTACAGGAGCAGAGCAGCGCACAAGTCGGCCATCTTGCCTGGTTAGCTGCGGGAGTTCCAAAGTATTTTTTTTAGTCTGATAGGTAGCGCAAAGACGTAGCGTAGTGCCGAATAGCATGTACAGCTGCTTGCGCATGGTCAAGTGGCGCCAGCTATGGAAGATAAGCATCAACTCACAAACACAAAATAAAGTGTATTAATAAAGTGTATTTGTTTATTTAAAAATACCTGCAGCTCCCGAGAGCACTATTGCAAGGGGAAATACACAGCGTATCACATGCTTAATAAAAAAAAACTATTCAAATTTGACAGAATGAACACAAAACATATAATAAAAATTTAGCTATCATTGTAGCAGGATGTCCCTGAAAGATGCTTCAGTGCGGCAGTCTGCGATCTCCTGTGGAAGCCGATTCCAGTGGGAGATGGTGAGCGGAAAAAATGAGTGTTGGTAAATGTTTGTTCGGAAAAAACTTTCTCTTAATTTTGGCGGGAGGGCAGCTTTCTTAGATAACAAATGAGGAGGTTACAGGTAAGATTATTTATCTGTTTTTTATCTTTACCTCCAACATTCAAGGAGCGCCCCACTAAGCCTACAATATTGTTTATTTCAGTGTGATTTTCAAAAATTGTGCCGAATCCACGCAAGTCGAAGCTGTTGAAGCTTAAAGACATGAATCTAAAGCACACAAAATTGCCATTAAGTAGCTAACGAGCTACACAGCACAGGACAGTCCCTGATCAATTCCAGGTGGACGGCACACATTTTTGGTGGTGCGGCCTGTACACCAGCTTCACTGCAGTGCATGGATTCTAGCGGCGATGGAAAACAAATGCACTGCTACGTAAAGGTAGCATTTACAGTTGCTCTAGACGCTGCAATGTGTGCCGTCAGACAAAAGTTGAGCCTTATCACCGATAAAGCCCTCAACTTTTTCGAGTGGTTTTCAACGTGTATCGCGGTGAAGCCAACCTATCAGGGGTATACTTAGCTCCGAAGAGGGCACAGAGTGATCGTCGCTGCCATGTGTGACGTCAGACAAAAGTTGAGCCTTATCGTGGATGATAAGAGCCTAAACTTTTTCGGCTGGTTTTCGACGCCTGTCATGGTGAAGCCAAGCATCAGGGGAAACTTTAGCAGGGATCAAGCCACTTATTTAAATCGGTCACTGCAAGGTGTGGCGTTAGACAAAAGTGGAACTTTATCATGGGTGATAAGGGCCTCAACGTTTTCGACTGCTTTTTGGCATGTTTTACGGTGAAGCGAACATTTCAGGGGAAACTTTAGCACGGAAGCCACTCAGGTATGTTGCTGCAAGGTGTGACGTCAGACAAAAGCTAAACGTTATCATAAGTAATAAGAGCCTCAACTTTTTCAAGTGTTTTTCAGCGTGTATTGCGGTGAAGCCAACCTATCAGGGGTACATTTAGCTCAGAAGACGGCACAGAATGACCTTCGCTGCCATGTGTGACGTCAGACAAAAGTTGGGCCTTATCATGGGTGATGAAGCCTTCAACTTTTCCGAGTAGTCTTCGACGTGTATTGCGGTGAAGCCAACTTATCAAGGGAACATTTAGCTTGGAAGAGGGCACAGAGTGACCGACGCTGCTAGAGTAACTGCATATGTTCCCTACAGGAGCGGAGTAGCGCAGAGGACCGCCATCTTGCCTGGTTAGCAATCATAGCTACGTGGCGAAGTCGCGCTCTGTTTTTGCAGGCGGCTTGCTTAAGCATGTCGCTGATAGACAAAGTGTGTCGCCAATTGCCAGTCGACTTGCCTGGAATGTCAAATGCCGGCGAAGAAAAATGAAACACCTGCTTTCGGGGCTGTGCCATGGGAGTTCAAAGACACATTTAGTCTGCCCGGTAACACAAAGCGCGAAGGCGTAGCGAAGGGCCGAATAGCATGCACCTCCGCTGCCGCATGGCGAAGTGGCGCCAGCTATGGAAGATAAGCAACAACACACAAACACAAAATATAGGTCCCCGATCGAGGTTCAAAAAGCATCGCATTAAGCTTACAGCATTGTTTACTCTACTGTGATTTTCAGCAATCATGTCGATTTTCAGAAATCATGCTACACAGCGAACGGCGCGGTCCTTGATTACAGGTGGATGGCAACCATTTTCGGTGGTGTGGCCCGTGCACCGGCTTCTACGTAGTGCAAGGTTGCTAGTGGCGATGAAAAACAAATGCGTTACACTGCTACCTAAAGGTAGCATATACAGTGACTCAAGACACTGCAATGTGTGACGTTGGACAAAAGTTGGGCCTTATCATGGGTGATAAAGCCCTTAACTTTTTCAAGCGGTTTTCAACGTGTATTGCGGTAAAGCCTACCTATCAGGGGTATGCTTAGCTCAGAAGAGGGCACAGAGTGACCATCGCTGCAATTTGTGACGTCAGACAAAAGTTGAACCTTATCACGAGTGATAAAGCCTTCCACTTTTCCGAGTCGGTTTCGACGTGTATTGCGGTAAAGCCAACGTAGGAGGGTTATACTTAGCTCAGAAGAGGGCACAGAGTGCATCGTCGAAGCAATGTGTGACGTCAGACAAAAGTTGAGGCTTATCATGGGGGATAAAACCATCAACATTTTTCAAGTGGTCTTTGACGTGTGTTGGGGTGAAGCCAGCCTATAAATGGCATAGTTAGCTCAAAAGAGGTCACGGAGTGACCAACGCTGCAATGGTTGACGTCAGACAAAAGTTCAGCCTTATCATCGGTGATAAAGCCTTCTACTTTATTGAGTGGTTTTTGAAGTGTATTGCGGTGAAGCCAACCCATCGGGGTATACTTAGCTTATAAGAGCACACAGAGTTAACCGTAGCTGCAATGTGTAACGTCAGACAAAAGTTGGGCCTTATCATGGGTGATGAAGCCCTTAACTTTTTCAAGTGGTTTTCAACGTGTATTGCGGTAAAGCCAACCTATCAGAAATATACTTAGCTCAGAACAGGGCACAGAGTGACCATCGCTGCAATGTGTGACGTCAGACAAAAGTTGAGGCTTATCATAGGTGATAAAACCATCAACTTTTTTCAAGTGGTTTTCGACATGTGTTGGGGTGAAGCCAGCCTCTCAGGGGTATACTTAGCTCAGAAGAGATCACGGAGTGACCAACGCTGCAATGGTTGACGTCACACAAAAGTTGAGCCTTATCATCGGTGATAAAGCCTTCTACTTTTTTGAGTGGTTTTTGAAGTGTATTGCGGTAAAGCCAGCCTATCGGGGGTACACCTAGCTTATAAGAGGACACAGCGTTGCCGTAGCTGCAACGTTTGACTTCAGACAAAAGTTGCGCCTTATCCTGGGTGATAAAGCCTTCAACATTTTCGAGTGGTTTTCGACACGTATTTTGGGGAAGCCAACCTATCAGGGAAACATTTAGCTCAAGAGAGGGCACAGAGTGATCAACGCTGCTAGAGTGACTGTATATTTATTTGATGCTCCATACGGAATCAGAGTATCGCATAGGACCGCCATCTTGTCTGGTTAGCAACCATAGTTACGCGGAGAAGCCAAACTCTGCTTTTGCGGTATTAACGCAGTGTGCAGTTGCACGAAGCGCGCTTGTTAGGTGTAGTGGGTAGTTTGCCGATTCACAGAAAGAAGAATTGTGTGCGTGGTGGTGTCCAGAGGTGTCCAACGAGAAGCGATTGCGAAGGCGATGCGCATGGAGCCCAATTGCGCTATTGCGTTCTGCTCTTGAAGGCAAAGTTCAAACATCCTTAAAAAAACTTTTTTTAGGGGCAAAGCTACTTAAGCCGTGGGTTAATTTGTACAACCTAGCTTGTCATTGTTCGTGACCGCCTAGTTTGATGACTCACTCAGCAGGTGCGGATGGGCGGACGGACGGACAGACGGACGGACGCAGCCAAATGCCTTAGCCACTAGACCACCGTGGGGCTTCTTTCCGAGGCCTTGATATGCCTTAACTGTCGTCATTACACATTGTTACCGAGTGCCGATTGCAGTCAAGTAGGCACCTTTGCATAGGGGTGGTACGTCCCAGAACCACGATATGATTGGGAGAAACGCCGTAGTGGAGGGCTCCGGAAATTTTGACCATATGCTGACATCGCCCGGTACACGGTCCTCTAGCATTCCCTTCCATCGAAATGCGACCGCCACTGCCGGAATCGTGCCCGCGACCTTCGGCCAAGCAACCGAGCACCGTAGCAGCAACACCACCTTCGCAGACATGTAAAACCAACACGGATGATGGCACAAATTAAATAAGATTCCTAACAAGCGAAAATTTACTGCAAGGCATGGGTCTTGTTCATGGTGCGAAGGGCCCTTTTACTCACCTGGCGGCATGCTCCGAATGTCTCACCACAGCACTTCCCTCCTCGCCCACTTTGTCCTTCACCTGTTGCTCGAGTTCGGAAGAAAAATAAGTTTCGCAATCGGTGCAAAAATAAGAGTGAAGCGATGACTGGCTGTTCACATGCAACGGCTTAGCTTTGGTCCCATGGATTCGAAGGGGCAACGGTTGGGAAGCAAAGTTTCTTGAAGGCCACACAAAGAGTGCTATAGCCCGTGGTTATTTCCAAAAACCTGCGCATATCAAACAATAACAGAACAGAAAAGACTGCCACAGACGATAGCGAAAAGCAAGACACGCCACCCCCCCCCCCCCCCACCCTGTGGCCCTGTGCACACGCCTTAAATTTTGTGATAGTATTGAAAGATGGGCTGGTACAGATGCACTTTTGGTTAAAGCGCGAAATCGAGGAAGACGGAAGGAACACAGACATCTGCGTCCATTTCGTATTCATCGATTTCCTGCTGTAACCAAAAATGCATTTAATTGCGAGGTCTAATGTGTACCGCGCTTGCAAATGACCGAGTCAACAGCAGGGCACAGCACAGGAATGAACTAGGCTTTAATGCATGTGTCGTATTTGTATCATTGCATCAGTACACTGCGCATGTACGAACCGCTTCGGCGGTAGGTAAATAGCACGCGCCCGATAAATCTTTCTGCGAGTAGAAAAGATTGACACAAAAGACTTTACACTATCTGCTGAAAGTTTGCATCGCACGCAAGGGGCTGAGGTGGTTTGACGGAGCGTGTCGATTCTCTAGGAGCTGTGTACGACGCGCAAGCATGCGAGATTTCAGCCTGAATGCCTGCAGATTGGTCCTGGAGAGGTAGCATGAAGGGCTGTTGTGCTAGATTTGAAGAAACACTGGAGGCTGCCTCATCACTGCCATCTGACGAGTCGTAGCTCCTCTGCAGGCAGTCGCATCTGGTCGAGGGGGCGTACAAGGCGTGCTATATCCATCGTCGGCACTTGACTCAGGACTGTAGTCCTCGCTTGTTCGAAGTAGGGGACGTCGGTTGCGTCTGAGTACGTGGTGGGGCCCTGTTTGCACAATTAAAGACCTCGGGCCAGTTGTGTTATTGACCCTGCCCTTTCGCGACCATACATTGCCCCGTATTCGAAATACGGGACCGCGCGTTAAAGGCGAGATCAGTCAACCTTTATTTTGTTGCGGGCGCTTTCTCCTCTCCGTTTTGGCAACTTTGTTAAAATCAGGAATGTTGCTTCTGAGTAGTCTTCTTAACTCAGTAACTCAGCCGGTGACCGTCTGTCTTTCAAGGGCGAATGAGCGATAGGCCAACAGACCTAACCAAAAGTTCCCTTTCAAATCGGTGCATTTTTTTCAGAATACGCTTGACTACTTGGACTCCTTTCTCGGCCGGTCCATTGGAGTGGGGATGTCGAGAGCTTGATTTGACGTTTACAAGGTTGTACTGCTTCGCGAAGAGCGCAAACTCCTGGCTTGCGAATTGTGGCCCGTTTTCCGTGCACACTTCAATCGGAACTCCTTGGTGGGTGAAGGTGGCACTGCGAACCTCCACTGTGGTCCCTGCCATCGTGTCACGCAGTTGCTCTATCTCTGGAAAATTGGAAATGGCATCAAACAAAACGTCATGAGATCGTCCTGCGTACTGAAAAAGGTCTGCACCCACCCGATACCATGCGCACGCCGGAGTCTCGCGCAAAAGATTGCAAGAAGGGCAGTTCTGAATAATCCGAGTTATATCATTGCTAAGTCCTGGACAAAAAAATCAGGCTTCTGGCTCTTTCTTTACACTTGCGCAGCCCGAGATGTATGGCGTAAATCCTATGGGGGGGGGGGGGATGTCACGCCGCATGCTTCGCGGTACTACAACTATGCTGCCCTTCAACAGAACTTCTTTCACGACTATCAAATCCGTAGAAAATGGCTTTAACTCACCTTGCACTTCTTCGCCAGCCGCTACCTTGCCCATGACCGCCTTTAGGTGGTCATTTGCAGATGCGTAAGCTAATTTCCGACACGTTTTCTGAGTGACCAGTGCGCCCACGAGTTGTACCGCATGAACGTCGACGTCATCCGTTGCCCCGGCGTTGTCACTTCCAGTCGTGAAGGGCGCTCGCCACAGCATATCGGCAAGGACAAGCTCCTTTCCTGGAACGAACGGCATAGAATAATCGTATTTCATAAGCTGCATAAGCGCGGTGGCATATCTGAAATTTCTCTGGGTGCTATTGAAGTTAGTGGCTTGTGATTAGTTTCGATGACGAATTTCGGGCCGTACACAAATTGATGGAATGTTTCACAACCAAAAAACAATACCTATAGTGCTTTTTTTTCAATGTGTGCATAGTGTCACTCGGCTTCCGTCACTACGCGGCAAGCGGAGGCAACTAGTCGCCATCTGTTGTCTGACATTGGAGAAGCGCAGCACCACCACTTTTCGAAGCATCGTAGGGGACCCCAACTGCCTTCTGGGTGTCAAAAAAAAAAAATAGCGAGCACTGGAACTGAAGATGCGAATGGCTACTTTCCATTTGTTTGCCTAGTTTTCAGTCCACTCACTGTTCTTAGACTTGATAAGATCCCGCAGTAACGTGTTTCTTTCAGACAGGTGAAGCACGTATACACTTGTCAAAGTAGCTTAGTACTCCGAGCGTGCGCTGAACAACAGCGTTCAATTTTGGCGGTAGCACATCTATCAAACTTTGAAAAACTTCGGGCTAAGTGATATGCTGATCCGACGGATCACATCACATAAGAACTGCATTTATGTCAGCCCAAATTTACATTCTTATGCATTGAGCGTCATGCCAGCTTCTTCAGCCGCCTTCAAGACTGCCGTCAAACTCTCATTGTGCTCACTTTTGGTTTTGCCCCAAACCAGGATGTCGCCGATGTAAACGTGAACGCCTCGCAAGCCGTCAAAAATCTGGCGTCAAAAAGTCTGCCCGAAAACCTCCGGCGCAAACGAAATGCTGAAAGGCAGCCGGAGATAACGGTACCTCCCAAACGGGGGTGCAAAAGTACATATCTTGGGTGTGTTCGTTGGTCAAGTGGAATTTGGTGGAAACCGGAGTTCACGACCAACCTGCTAAAATAGGTGGCACCGGCGATTTTTTTTTCTTAATTCTATATCTTCCCATTTAGGAAGTTGATGCTGCTGCCTCTTGATATGTTCATTGATGTGCCTTGAATCGACGCATACTCTTAAACTTCGGTCTTTCTTTTGCACCAAACTAAAGAACTCACTCAGTCTGTTGGGGTGATTTCCTTCGTGATAATTCAGCACGCTTCATTCCTTCCAGCTCCTCACGAAGCTGCTCACGTAACGCGAGCGGCACTTGGCGTAGTGGCTGGACGACGGGCATGTTTCCTGGTTTCAGCACCATCCTGTAAGGCTGCTTTAGGCATAGGAGACCCTGAAAAAACATGTTGAAAGTTTTTTAGTACTTCATGCTCATGTGAAGCATCAACTTTGTCGACAGTGCGTCGAAAAAGACCAAAGCTTTCTCTAGCATCAAAGCCAAGCAGGGTCTGACCACGCTTAACAACGAAGAATGTGATCTCTTTAGTTGTGCCTCTTACAGTGACGGTTCCTGTCGTTTTCCCGAAATGCTTGATCACTACTTCATTGTATGCCTAAAGTACTGAATTTGAGGGCTTTAAATGAGATTCCGTCGCTATCTATCGGTAGACAGCCAAAGGTAGGAGGATAACCTGGGAGCCAGTGTCAACCTTAAACAGTATACTACTTGATTGGCAACATGTGCGGTCACTTTCCAATCCTTCCCTCTCCTGCTTTTATGGCCAACTCAGAGAATTTTGAAGGTATTATCAGCAAACTCAAGACCTTGCTCGGTTAATTACTTCCCAGACTTCGTCCTTGCCGATATGTATCGAGCAGCAGACTGTGAAATGATGAAGCCTATTGCAGAAGCTGCACCGTTTGCCATAAGCAAAACATAGGCGTGGTTTGTGCTGGCGGTCACACTTCTTGCACCGATAATAGAGACTTTTACGCTGCTGTTCTGTCCTAAATCTCGTTTCTGTCCACTTTAAGACAGCGTCTATCGTATCGTTGCCTCCGCGCCAGAGAACTTTCCTTTGAGGCAAAACTTTTGCAACCTTGCACATTTTTTTCCTGCTTTCTGCAGTGTTTTTTTTTTCGGAACATTTTTTCACGTAGTTTAACATTTAGTGCCGAACATTATCCGGTATCTCACCATTAAACCTTTTGAATCTCCTAAGTTGCACTGCTCCACCTGCTTCTCAAGGTCCCGTAGAAATTTTTCAAACTACTCTCCCTTAGCTTGGTTCCTCAAGCGAAACAGGTATTGTTCATGAATTTCATTAGATACTTCTGAGCAGTAGGCTTCAAACTTTCGCACGACGGTGCCGTAGTATTCGTGGCTTTCTTCGTCCCGAATTGGAAGTTTTTGAACTCGTCAAGGGCGTCGTCTTCAGCAACGCTCAGCAGCAGGGTGACTTTCGACGATTCGGTGCTGGGATGTTCTTTCGACATTGTCACCTGGAAGAACCGTTCAAATTTTTTGCTTAAAGCGCTTCTAGTTGGAAGCCAGGTTACCAGTCAGCTGCAGAGGTTCCGGGGGTCTTGGCTCCATCGCTGCTTCTTCGCGGACGGCCTGGGCACCACTTCTGACACCATGTAGCACGCTTGCGAATGACTGAGGCAGCAGCAGGGTGCAGAATATGAATTAATGAGGTTTTAATGCATGCGTCGTAATTATATCACTGCCTTAGTACACTGCGCACGTGCGAGCCGCATCGGCTGTAGGTGAACAGCACGTGCCCAATACAGTATAACACTGTGGGGCCGACAGTAAAAGTAGAGAGCTACGCACGCTAAAAGCATACTTTCTCTGTCTTTTAGAATTTAAATCTGTCTTGATCGGGCTATACCTTCGCCGAAGTACAAACTTAATTATGTTCTAGCTCAACCGTTAGATAAACAGGTCCAAGTGCTAGGTTGACATTGGCTCCTGAGAAGTCTCAAAGGATCTGCAGACTTCAGGTTGAACGATTATGGTCGACTGCACGGGAACACGAGTTGCGTTATTTTGAGTAATGTACTTATCTTTCAGTTTCGACAAGTAGAGGCACTGGTGCACGCTCGACGAAACCGCTTGCAGGCGTACGTTCTTCGGCGATCAATGCAAACCTGAAGGGATTAGTCGAATAAACAAAAAAAAAAAACCTTCTCGGAGGTACACAAACAGCGTAGCAAGCTTTCAGGAATTCAGGTGTTGTAACTTTTTCGTGTTTTGGTTTCTCGCCTTTCTCGCATGCAGACGTCGACAAACTTTGAACGTGCTGGGCTGTTCGCTCATAAGAGCTTGTGAGAAACGGAAGTTTGGGCCGAATAACTTGTTTGGTTTAAGGACGACAGGAAGGTACTAGGGAAAAAGCGGTAACAAATAGATTAGAATAAAGTGTCCGTGAAGAATGTTTTATGAAAGTGGCTATTCAGTATGCACACAAAGAGGGGGAAAGTCTGAAAACAGTCCAAGTGTTCTGGCAGCCAGAACGAGCGCGCGCATCTGCTATAGCAGAGCAGCATGCGAGCGCGGGCCTCGGTTGGTTGTTTAGGAACCTGGCACTTTGCTTTTACTCCACGGATATACATGGTACCGTGGCGGGGTAGAGGAATCCAGCTTCGCCAGCCAGCATAGCTTCGCTGTAAAAACAAAACGCCATGTTCCACCAGCAGACGCTCCCGTGCTTGACTGCTAGCAGATTGAGTTTTCTTGATAGATTACATTGTAGTAATCCACAATTTGAACCTCTCGGGCAACGTCGCACAGTAAAAAATCACAGCATATTTACGGAGTGAACGATGACGAGTGGGGTGAAGCGCTTGTCAGTCCGTCCATGCTTCCGTCCATCCATTTGTTTTTGCTTCCGTCCGTCCACGCGTGTGTCCGTGCGACCCTCCGTGCGCCCGTCCGTCCATCCGACCGAGGGTCCGTCCGTCCATTTATTGAACACTCGACGTACCACCATCTAGAATCTTTCGATCATATATTCATCATCTACAAGTACCGCCATCCAGCGGAAATTTCATGGACTAAACGAGAGGTGGCTGCTTACTACTACTACGATGACGACTACTACTATTACTACATACATCGGGGACGCAAGACCCATGGCTTAAGGAGCTTCGCCCCTAAAAGTGTGCACTAAGTGGTTGAAATACGCATATCACTATCGCGTGCAGCTTAAAGGCAAAGTTTAAGAGTTTCACATATTTTTTTCATCTTCACCGTGAACCCATAGCTCTCCTTTGGAAAATGAGCCATTCACTTAATTAAAGTTCATTCTCCGTGTAATGCAAGTCGTCAATTCAATTTTGGGAGCTAAAAGCCCGCTTTGACCATCATTCTTTGGCACTATATACTCAAACACCAGCTGCTCTGACATCACGAGATATAGATTATTTTACTCAATCTGAGAAGAGAAGAAAGTATCCAAACAGTAGCCTGGTATAAAAGACCGGCATCAAAAAGTAGCTAAATTGGCACCACGTGCCCGCGATTTCTCGTTCAACACCAAAACGCCACAGCGACTGAGCCACCTTGAAAGGGGATTGCCAAATAAGCTTGCTTGCTCAGACGCGTGAATGCGGCATCGGAGGTGCTTAGCTTCGACAACGCTGACGGCCGACGCGAAGAGGCCGAGATTACGAGAATCGCTGTCGTCGTGTAGCAACTATGTAGAGCGCTGGCATAACGAGTCATACGGCTCGCCCCGTGCACTGCACGCAACTATTTGCTAGCCTTGCATTATTCGTACGCTAGTCATTCATTCTGCTGCTCGCACACCGAATTCCCGAGTCAGCAGCACGGTATAACGGAAACAGCAGGGCCAGCCGCTGACTGGCGCTTACCTAGCGTCGATGTTGCAACGTAGTTCCCGGCTCCCGCTGATTAGGTCTTTCTCGCGAACCTAAGGCATCCGGGAAGCAGAACTCGGCGCTAGTATTTCATGACATCGGGGAGGATTTTCTGTAGCAGACAGTTGGTCAACGCGCTATTTCCTCGCGGAGTTGTTGCACCAATATTTTTTTTTTCCCGACGCCGCTGCTCGCTACTATTCTTTTGAATCCCTCAGCCATGAATTCACCTCTAACATAACAATAACTGGGGTTTTACGTCCCAGCATGGCACAAATATGAGGGACACCGTAATGGAGGGATATGGAAATTTCGACCATCTGGGGTTGTTTAACGTGTGCCAAAACACGTGCCTGTAGCACTCTGCCTCCATCAAAACGCGGTCGCCGTGACCGGGATTCGATCCCGCGACCTTCGGGCCAGCAGCCGAGCACCGAAACCACTAGGTCACTGCGACGATCGGCTCGAATTCACCTCGAAACGCTGGGCAAAGAAATGCAGCATAGGCGGCTACTCGCTGATTGGTTCGCATGAAACCGATCACCTCCATGCACGGGATTTTTTGGTGTTTTTTTTTTTTTCAAAGAAAGCTACATTTTATCGAGCTGTGGAACTAGCGTGCAGCGCTTAGGGATAAAATATAGATGGCAAAACGAACAAACGTCTAGGTCATAGGTTCTCAGCCACGGATGTTCCGGGACCCCTCGTGGATCGTGAAGTGATGAGGACTTCTTGCAGTGAGAGAGGAGGAGGTTGAATCATAATTTAACATAAATGCATCGTGATGAAATAGGTGCCTTTCTTTTTTTTTTGGGGCGGGGGGGTTCATGGACCCCCATTTGAGAACATATAGCAGAAATCGATCAAATGGAGCGAAAATAAATTATCTTCAAAGTGCAAAAAAAAAAAAAAACATGCTTCGCACGCACAAGGCGTCTTCGTGATATTACGGAGGTGGCAAAGAAACGCGAAGATGAGCTCAAATAACTTAAGTATCATCATCATCATCATCATCATCATCATCAGCCTGACTACGTCCACTGCAGGACAAAGGCCTCTCCCATGTTCAGCCAGTTAACCCGGTCCTGTGCTTGCGGCTGCCAATTTATACCCGCAAACTTCTTAATCTCATCTGCCCACCTAACCTCCTGTCTCCCCCTATAACCCGCTTCCCTTTTCTGGGAATCCAGTCAGTTATCCTTAATGACCAGCGGTTATCCCGTCTACGCGCTACATGCCCGACCCATGTCCATGTCCAAGTAAGTCTCAGTGGCATGTATATACTTATGACGTCACAAGAAGTCGCCGGCCACGCGACGGCAGTTAGCATTGTAAACTTTAGACCAACGTAAAACATGAAACGAAATTTCCGTGACTGATCAAAAATACAAATGCGTGTCAGTTTGACCGGCAATGCCTATATCCCGCGACATGTAGGGGTTTTCGAGTGTAACACTTCACAATTTGAAACAATGAGTTAATTGCACCGAAGTGATCCCTGTTTTCGGTGAAGAAAATGTTAACCGCTTGTGTAGTCAAATTGTTAAGATCTAGCGAGAAAAACTAGCCATGTTCCTTTGCTACCAACTAGTCATTGCTCCGCCATGAATGTAGGCATGTTTTCAGGCTCTGCACATTCAAAATAAGCTATATATGTTCGCATTTATGTTCCGCCCACCCAATGCGGAGCTTTCTTGTGGAAGAAGTAACCGAATTTCTTTTATTACAAATAAAAGGAATGGGAGACAGAAAAGAAACGTGGTATAACGATGAATCTATGATTTTCTTTCAGTTTTTGCGTAGAAACGTCTGCTTCCAGTCATCCAATCCATTCAGAATATATATATATATATATATATATATATATATATATATATATATATATATATATATATATATATATATATATTGAAAGACGCAGGCAGACTAGGTACGGCGAGCAGGCAGGGCGAGCAGAAGCGTTTATTCTGCGATGTCTGGCTCGGCTCAGAACCACACCAAGAGAGAGGACGATGATGATGGGTATGAGCAAGTGAGAACGATGATGATGGGTATGTGCAAGTGAGAACGATCAAATGCTTGGAATGTGCTTACAATTTCCCCCCCCCTCTGCGAAGCGGCCAACCTGGCCGCCAGTCAGAGATCGGCCGAACGAGTAACAAAAGGCTTCATGCGTGAGACGTGAACTATTTCCGTGCTGCGCAGACGGCGGTCAGTGACAGACTGAAGCGGGGTGACGAGGTAGTTAACTGGAGATGTCTGTCGTACAACGGTGTATGGGCCAACATACCGGTGAAGAAATTTCTCGCAAAGGCCCGACGCTCGAACCGGGGTCCATAGTAAAACCTTATCGCCAGCATTAAAGGCCACGTCGCGTCGTTTTTTATCACAGCGATGTTTTCTCTCCTTTTGGGTTGCTTCCGTGTTTTTGCGAGCAATTTCACGGCATTGTGTGACTCGGGCTGCGAACTCTTCTGGGAGCGAGGTACTGCTTGGAGCCGGTGCAAAGAAAAATGCCGTGTCGAAGACCGAGGAGGCAGATCGGCCGTACACGAGAAAAAACGGGCTGTAGCCAGTTGATCGTTGTACCGCAGTATTGTATGCGAAGGTGACAAACGGTAAAATGTTATCCCAATTTTTGTGGTCAGGATGCAAGTACATCGATATCATGTCAGAGAGTGTTCGGTGGAAGCGCTCGGTAAGGCCATTCGTTTGCGGATGGTATGTAGAAGTGGTTTTATGCACTGTATTGCACGCCTGCAGGACTTCATCCAGGACCTTGGAAAGGAAGGCTTTGCCACGGTCACTCAAAAGGACGCGAGGGGCTCCGTGGCGCAAGACGATGGAGTTCAAGAAAAAATTGGCGATTTCTGTGGCGGTAGCAGAATGAAGAGGTGAAGTCTCGGCGTATCTTGTTTGATGGTCGACTGCAGTGACGATCCAACGGTGACCGGAAGGTGTCAACGGCAAAGGACCATACAAGTCTATTCCGACAAATTCGAATGGTGTGGTGGGACAGGGAAGAGGCTGAAGGAAACCAGCAGGCGGGGATGTGGATCGCTTGCGGTGCTGACACAACGCGCACGAGCCCACGTATTTGGCCACCGTTGTGGACAAGCCAGGCCAGAAGCAGCGCGTCTTGATGCGATCGTAGGTCTTGTGGAAGCCTAGATGACCGGCAGCAATATCATCGTGGAATGCTTCCAAAACTCGAAGACGAAGGCAGCGGGGAAGAACTGGCACCCACTTGTTACCGGTGGGATGGTAAATGTAGCGCTTAAGCACACCGTCCTGAAGGCGAAATTGTCGAAGCTGGCGTCGCAAGCGGCTGTTGGGTGGTTTAGTGACACCGCGAAGGCGATCAATGAAAGACCGACAGTAGGAATCTGCCAGCTGAAGTGAACGTAAATCGGAGTTCGAAGATAGCTGCATTGGATCCAGCGATGCGAGCGATACGTGTTGTGAGGCAAGCTGGGTGTCAGAGTCATTCGAACGCGATGCGGTGGACGTATTGTCACGAGAGAGCGAAAGTGGGCACCGGGACAGCGCGTCGGCATCATGATGACATTTGCCAGACTTGTACGTAACTGTAAAGTCGTACTCTTGTAAGCGCAGTATCCAGCGCGCAAGACGTCCTGACATATTCTTCATTGATGAAAGCCAACAGAGTGCGTGGTGGTCGGTGATGATGGTGAAGTGCCGACCGTAGAGATACGGGCGGAATTTCTGTATCGACCATACGATAGCCAAGCACTCCTGCTCCGTGATGGTGTAATTCCGCTCAGCTGTTGACAGAGTCCGGCTAGCGTAGGCCACAACCTGCTCTTTAGAGGTGGAATCACGCTGCAGAAGGACTGCTCCAATGCCTTGTGCGCTTGCGTCAGTATGGAGTATGGTAGGCGCTCTCTCATCGAAGTGGCGCAGCACTGGTCCGGAAGTCAGGCGTTCTTTCAAAATTTCAAATGCAGATTCGCAGTCGTTGGACCATGAGAAAGGAGCACCAGTGGCCAATAACTTATTTAGCGGAGCCGCTAAGGTAGCAAAGTTGCGTATAAAGCGACGAAAATAGGACGCGAGACCAAGAAAGCTGCGCAACGTCTTTTGGTTGGACGGTCGAGGGAACTGTAGCACAGCTGCGATCTTCTCGGGATCTGGTTGGATTCCGTCTTTGGAAACGACGTGACCGAGGACTTTGATGCTTTTGCTGGCAAATGTACACTTCTTTGTATTTATCTGAAGGCCAGCCTTGGAGAGACATTGTAGCACCTCGTCTAATCGTTGAAGATGTTGGGCAAAGGTACTTGAAAAAACAACGATATCATCTAAGTAACAGAGGCAGGTCTTCCATTTTAGGCCACGAAGAACAGTATCAATCATTCGCTCAAACGTGGCTGGAGCGTTGCACAAGCCGAATGGCATTACATTAAATTCATAAAGGCCGTCCGGTGTGGCAAATGCAGTTTTTTCTTTGTCAGCCTCGTTCATGGGGATTTGCCAGTAACCTGATCGTAAGTCAAGGCTCGAAAAATAGTTCGCCCCTTGCAGTGTGTCTAAAGCGTCATCAATTCTAGGCATAGGATATACGTCCTTGCGTGTGATCTTATTTAACGCGCGGTAGTCAATGCAAAAACGAACAGAGCCATCCTTCTTTTTAACTAAAACGACTGGAGATGCCCAGGAACTCGAAGAAGGTCGTATTATATTTCGCGATAGCATCTCGTTCACTTCTTTTTCAATTATTTCTCTCTCTGATTGCGAAACCCGATATGGGCGACGGCGTATCACACGAGAACCGTCGGTTTCAATGCGATGTACAGCCGCGGAAGTCTGACTCAGTGTTGTGGTACAGCTATCAAAGCAGGCTTTGTGCTTAGCCAAAAGGGCCAATAGTGCTTCAGACTGTTTTGGTGTGAGGTCTGAACCAATGACAGGTCGAAAAGGGAAAGAACGTGAACCTGGAGCTGGTACTGGTGACGAAGACGGGCAGAGTGTCGCGATGGAGGTCAATGGAGAGAAGTCAATCTTTGCCACTGTCATTCCCTTGGGCAGCAGCACAGATTCTGCAGTTGTGTTAGAAACGGGCAGAAAAGCGCAGCCAGAGGAAAACCGGAGGAGGCAAGAGGCGACGAGAATTCCACGGGAGGTGCAGCGAAACGAAGGAGCCACAAGTGCATCACCGTCGGTTACTTGGGTAGATGCGACAGCTATCACGTGTTCGTGACCAGGGTGCAGGACGCAGTCTTCAACAATGACCAAGTTGGAGATCGAGGGTGATGAAACTGGAATGGGCGCATCCGTTGTATCCGTTATGTGAATGACGTTCTCTTTAAAGGATATAACAGCGGAAGCGGAATGCAGAAAGTCCCAACCAAGGATAAGTTCATGAATGCACGTGGGCAACACAATCATCTCGATGTGGTGACGTATACCATCAATAGAAACACGAGCCGTACACTGTCCGTCAGGTTGAATCAGCACGTTATTTGCCCCACGCAACACAGGTCCCACATAGGGCGTTCTGACTTTACGGAGGCGCGAGCACAAGTCACTACGCAAAACAGAAGTGGTTGCACCGGTGTCAACGAGAGCTTGCACAGGAATACCTTCAATAGTCACTGACAACATATTAGCTGGGCGAACAGGAGGTATTTTTGTTGGTCGACGGGACGCAGTTTTCCCTCCAAAAACTGCAATCCTTAGTTTTCCGAAGATTGGTCAACAGGACGGGAGATGATTGGACGAAGTGGCGATGCGGAGCGGCGATAGGGCGATGGAGAGCGTCGTCTGGAGGAGCGGTATTCCTGATGTTGACGAGGGGACACTGGAGGAGACGGAGACCGGTACTGCGCGGACGGGTAGGTGTCTGGAGCATAAAGATCTGGTCTTCGGAACCGGTCTCGTTCGAACTCAGCATAGCCTCGTCGTTCCTCTTGCTGGCGGCGACGGCAGTAACGAGAAATGTGGCCTCGTATACCGCAGTAAAAGCAAACAGGACGGGATTGACGCCACTGAGGATACAAGGGTGCAGCAGTCATTCCACCTCGCATAGCAGCCAAATGGCTACTAGCAGTATCCGTAGAGCTAGATGCCCCGGGAGCAGGCGGAATCGCAGCGATCTCCGCATATGTGGGCATTACCGTTTGAACAACCGGTGCTGCCGGTGTCGACCTGGGCGTCACATCGGCGTATGTGGGCATCGGGCGTGCTGGCGGAGCGACCGGGGATGTCGGTGTCGCCATTGCCGCTAACTCCTGCTTAACAAGATTCCGCAGGTCGAATGGTGGAGACGGAGCGGAGGCGACAGTGGACCGCTGCTGTTCAAGGTCTCGAAGTTCTTCCCGGATAATTGTGCGGATAAGGGTTTTTAATTCAGAGGGAGGCATCAGGCGTGGATCACTGTCTTGTTGAAGCCGAAGGGACTGCAACTGGTCAAGGCGTTGGCATGTCGAAATGACGTCGTTAACCGTAGCGGGATTGCCAACAGCCAAGGCGTTGAATGCGATTGGGCCGATTCCTTTAAGGATGTGGCGAACGCGCTCATCTTCCGTCATGTCTTTATTCGCACGGCGACAGAGGGCCAAAACATCCTCGATATACGAAGTGTACGACTCATGTGCCAGTTGTAGACGCACAGCCAGCTTCTGTTTCGCGGCTTCGGAACGACCCGATGAGCATCCGAATATTTGTCGCAGTTTGTTGGCAAAGGTCGACCAATCAACGAAGTCAGTTTCGTGATTAAAATACCAGGTTTTGGCTACGCTGGTCAAATAGAAAGGAAGGTAGCTCAGTTTCTCTGCTTCGGTCCATCGATTGGCTGAACCCACACGGTTGTAAAGGTCAAGCCATTCCTCGACGTCGTCACCGCGAAGACCCGCGAACACGGGCGGTTCGCGCTGAGGGCTGGTGACAGTAGATGAAGAGCGGGCAGCCGCCGGCGTAGGGGCTGTAGCGTTAGGGCTAGGCGTTAGGTCCGATGTCTGCATACCTGTGTGGGTGGCTGGGTGCAATCGGCGACCAGATCGGAGCTCCAGGTGGGAAATGAACGTAGGAGGACGTCGGGATCTTACCCCGGCACCTCCACCACTCTGAAAGACGCAGGCAGACTAGGTACGGCGAGCAGGCAGGGCGAGCAGAAGCGTTTATTCTGCGATGTCTGGCTCGGCTCAGAACCACACCAAGAGAGAGGACGATGATGATGGGTATGAGCAAGTGAGAACGATGATGATGGGTATGTGCAAGTGAGAACGATCAAATGCTTGGAATGTGCTTACAATATATATATATATATATATATATAGAGAGAGAGAGAGAGAGAGAGAGAGAGAGAAATTACTGTCTTCTTTATCTCACGGGTTCTACATATGGGAAATCGAAGGTATGGGATGTTTTGGACTGCTGGTTCCGCCACCGATCACCTAGCCGCGCGATAGACTGTGGTCAGGCTCTGCTTGAAGAGCGTGCTTTGCCGCTACCGTTACAGCATTGAGGCGAAGCTATTAAAAAGACCAGAAGGTGCAGCATAGCATTGACAAAGAACACACTACAAGAATGTGCATATTGTAGAAGTTTTACCTCAATAAACCACCACGTCATTATAAGGGACGCTGTTGTGGCGCGTTCCGAAAATTTCTGTGACCTGGGGTCCTTGAAAATGGACGTAATATTAGTACACGTGCGTCTAGATAGCACCATCAATGTTTTTTTTTCTGTTTTACGTTTTCTTTTCTTAGTTCTTGACACGTGTTTGTTTCCGGTTGTGTGCCATCGATTATGGGATTGCATATTTTGTTATATCACGTTGTTGATAATGACAGGGGAAGTCGGGAATGACGTACATGCATGTGATATATTTATTAGTGTTCGCTTCGAAATAAAATTTCAAGTTGCTAGTAAGCGCTTGTCTGTGTCCTCTCTGAGTGTATGTATATTTAGCGCTTGTTTCATCATGAACCTTTAGAAACACGCCCAACTGGCAGTCATTCTAGATAGCAGTTCGCCTATATCGAAATAGGTGGCCACTGCCGGTATTCCATCACCGCTATAACAATCTTCGGGTCCGCATTTGAACACCATAACTAGAACACCACCGTGGAGGGTCATAGGTTAAGAATGTGTCTTTATGAGACTATTGATACTTCCCGAAAGCTGAAAATTCTAGGAACATTTAGCTACCATGTTCGGATATTCAGCAGGTGTTGACTAAAATCCGCATTTTGTTCCTTCGTGATATTAAGAAAAGGCTATTTTTTGTTGTTGTGGATGCTAGTGATGTTTCTACAGGCTGGTTGCCAACTGCTCCGTTTGAGTGACTTTTCATTACGTAACGTTTTACGCTTTTCTAGCAGTCTTCTTCCGTACGATCGTAAAAGTAACTATGTGCTTATCGGCTTCGAAATTCACACGCGCCTTGAGTGATCGCATGCGGAATAATGTCCGAAGGCAATAATGTCTGACTATAAGAGAGAGAGAGAGAAAATTTATTGCGGAAAGGCAGGGAGGTTAACCAGAAAACATATCCGGTTTGCTACCCTGCACTGGGGAAAGGGTAAGGGGAAAGGGAGGAAGAGAAGCACAAACACACATACACACACTCGCACACAGTAGTGTCACAATCGTTCAACGAGGCGGGTCGCTCGCAGAAACTTCATCAGCGCCTTCGTTGCTTTCTGGCGTGAAGCTCGATCTTTCCGACATTCCAAGATTGACTGCTCAGAAAATGGCTGGTCGTCGAGGCGAGCAAACACTGCTGAGAGGGACTGTCGCTGAGAGCTGTACTGGGGGCACTGACATAAAATATGTTCAATTGTTTCGTCATTGTCGCAATGATCGCATGTAGCGCTGTCTCTCATTCCGATGCGGCAGGCAAAAGCGTTCGTGAAAGACACCCCAAGCCACATACGGCAGAGAAGGGTCGTCTCGGATCGGGGTAGGCCAGATGGAATAGTAAGTCGTAGGCATGGGTCCAGGCGGTGAAGACGGGTGTGGAGAAAACCGGGCGTATTCCGCATAGACCTTGCGACATCCTGCGCAAGCGTATTAATCTTTGCTGCTGCGTCGCTTCTTGATAGTGGAATAGGTTCCATCACTCCATTTTCGTGAGCATTCTTAGCTGCATTGTCGGCATGCTCGTTACCGATGATGCCGCAATGGCCTGGTAACCACTGAAAAGATATGTCATGTCCTTCGTCTATTAGGTGATGGTACAGTTGTCGTATTTCGAGCGCCAATTGATCTTGAGGTCCACGACGTAGAGTATTGTGTAGACATTGGAGAGCTGGTTTCGAATCAGTAAAAATGCTCCATTTTTGTGGTGTCTCTTGGTCAATCCTGCGGAGTGCGCTGCGGAGTGCCGCGAGCTCCACGGCTGTCGATGTCGTCTTGTGTGACGTTCTGAACTGGATGGTTTCGGCTCTTGCTGGGAAGATCACAGCTCCTGCAGATCCTCCAACAGTTGTCGAGCCATCCGTGTAAAGTTTGACATGATCTTTGTATTCTTCGTGTATCGTGAGTAGAATCATCTGCTTTAAAGCTGGCGCCGAGAGCTCCGCCTTCTTGCGAATCCCCGGCACTGTCAAGCGCAGTTTTGGTCGGTCCAAGCACCAAGGAGGTGTTAGTATCCGTTCCGGAGGTGTGTAGACTGTTGGAAGGCACTCACGGAAAGTCAATACTCTCTTACAGAAGGAGGCACTCGGTCGATCTTCTGGAAGCGAAGCTAGGTGGTGGGCAGGGGCGCGAGCAAGGTGTCTAATATGAGCTCTAAGCACCTCCAAAGTAATGTGCACGGTGGCCGGATGATCTTTGGCGATTGCGATGGTTTCCGCTGTTGATGTACAGCGTGGTAATCCAAGACAAACTCTGAGTGCCTGGCCCTGGGCGTTTTCTATTGTGCGTCTGACTATAAATGTGAAACAGTAGCAGATGTTTCGGAAGTTGGAGGTGTTTAATAGATTACATAAAGGCTGATGGTTGTTCTAATGCGAAAAAAATTTTAAAACTTGTTTTTTTTCTTTTTCTTTTGTTCGCTTTCGAACTTTTTCAAATAACCACATTCTGTAACAAGGCTTGTTCATCGTGTTACAGTTGAAAAGGAAACGAGGGTCTTAAAAAAGATTTTTATTTATTTTTCTGCAGTCATGAAAATTACTATGCATGTGCACCGTTGAATGGAGATTTTAAATTTGCTAACGTATTTTAAATATCTCACCTAGAAAAAAAGGTAAGGACAAAATTTCACAATATATTCAGCTAATTTCTTACGGGTTGTTGCGGTAACTTGCAATAAAAAAGGTAGTTTTCAAAACTATTTATTTCCTTTAAAAGGTTCATCTCACAGGACAAAACAAGCTATATGTCGAAACGGCTATTTCTTTAATCAGTAATAATTTTTATACTTGAAAGATAAAAATAAGCTTCCAGTACTTAGCTGCTATTTAACAAATAATTACAATTACATCCGGGTGGAGAGAAAAAGAAAAGTTTTAGCCTGTAGTTCATATGCTGCAAAAAAGAGTGGTACCAAGTTTGTTTAGGTATGTTCACAGAAACTTGCTCAAAGCTTCCGCAAGGCAGATTCACTTCACAAAAATAACAATGCAAATAAAGTTACGTTTCCAGTTTTAAAAACGTTTGTAATTTTATATTACAAAAAAAAGAGAAATGGTATTGTGTCTTAATCGAAAATTTTTAAAAAAGAGAAATGGTATTGTGTCTTAATCGAAAATTTTTTTAAAACATACTTTTTGTTATAAATAGCTCAGATCGCAATTTTTGAAAGCCGGCATTTTACAATTTTGTGCTATTTTAAGACCCTCGTCCTCCTTCAAGTCCAAATGAGCTAAAAATTATAACCGCTCAAAATTTTCAAAAGTTCTCTGCTCGTTGTTCTCGTTTAATCTCTCTGATCGTTGCATATGCTCAGCTTAGCCATTTATTGCGCTTAAACCGATACTCGTGAGTGAGCATGTTTTAGGGGCGAAGCTCCTTAAGGCGTGGGTCTGTCCATCCCTTGTATGTATGTATGTATGTATGTATGTATGTATGTATGTATGTATGTATGTATGTATGTATGTATGTATGTATGTATGTATGTATGTATGTATGTATGTATGTATGTATGTATGTATGTATGTATGTATGTATGTATGTATGTATGTATGTATGTATGTATGTATGTATGTATGTATGTATGTATGTATGTAGTACGCAGCCACCGGTGGCACATACCCGCTCTATAGCGTGTAGGTGCCGCAGTGGATGCGAGATGGGAGATGGCGGTACTTGGAGTGTTCACTGGATGAACGCACGGACGGACGGACAGACAGACTAGCAGACGGACGGGAGGATAGATAGACGCGCGGACGTACGGACGGATGGACGCACGAACAGACAGACGGACGGACGGACGGACAGACAGACAGACAGACAGACAGACAGACAGACAGACAGACAGACGGATGGACGGACTCACGGACGGACGCATGGACAGATGGACGGACGCATGGATGGACGCACGGATGGTCGCGCAGATGGACGGAAGCAAGAACGAACAGACGGACGGAAGCACGGACGGGCTTACGGACGCTTCGCTCCACTCATAATCATTCACTCCGTGGATATGCTGTGATTTTTTTTTAATGTCAAGTGTTTAGATGCTGGAAAAGTCACTTTCATTCGTCATTTCATTCGTTACACCCTCGACTGACTGACATCAGACACCAATAAGTTTCAGAATGTCCTTTCTTCCTTTTAAAGTGTCCCAGAACAAATGAACATTTAGAATTAAATTTTGCCAGCAATATTTCCTTTAAAGATTCAGTGCGAGCAGCGTCACGAACCGGATTTGCGATTTTAACGAGTTTTGAGTGGAACCATGAAAATCGACAATGCATTTCCGGCAGTTGTGAAGCCAGCGTCCCTGGAAAACGATGATGGGCTCCACCGGCAGTTCTCTCCTAAAAAACAATTAAATAGAAAGGAAGAGAAACAAAGAGATAGAGAGACGATTGAAATATGTTGATGAGTAGAGTGAACTTCTGGAACCAACGCGGCGACACAGGAGCACTTTTTCGAGGGTAGCAATCAGGCAAACCGCAGAAGCAGGGACCTAGAAAGCTGCGACAACTTCACCGTCGTAGAATTCAAAAGACACAATGGCAGACAGCGCACCGTTCAGGAATTGCAAATAGAAATGAGTCTATTCCTAGGTGGATGCAATTTGTATGCCAGGAAATACCTGAGTATGAAAATCTGCGGTGATTCTACCGGGCAATTTGCAACTATAGCACACCATGACGGCACAATTTCGTTATGTAGAGTAAAATGAATATGTATCACTCGGAGAGAGACCAGAGTTAACCTCAGCAGCTTGTTGACGGAGGTTCACGTGAAGCTTGAGGAAGTTGTTCAATGTCTTAGCCAAGAAAAACTTCTTTTGAAACAATGAAGTGTGAAGAGAGTTTGGAAAGAAATATAGGCTATAACGCAAATCTGTACTACGATTCCAGAGGGAGTACCTTCAAGTTTATAATATAAGAGTATCTGATAAGTGGCAGAACCAAAAATCTTGAAGGATTTACATATATGAACATATTGGCTCTAAAGCCTACTTGGCTCCAGTATATTATAAACGGTCGTATGTTCTACATTCGTCGGCTTGCTTGGTATTTATTGGGCTTGGAATGTCCTTCTGTACCTTGGTCGTTTCATAAAAAATTTTTTCTAAATTACACGCAATAACAGCATTACATATTGAGGGGAACTTCGGCCTTCAAGCGTGAAAAGAAACGCAGACTTACCAAAAATGAGACATTTAACGAGAAGGCAGCAGTTCGCGCTGTCGACAAAGCGATCGCTCAAAGCGCACTTTCTATAATAAATGTGTCGGCTTTCTCCTGAAAAATGTTCCCTTGGCATTACACATAATCTTTACGAAGATTGCAGCAAAAATAAAAATGCATTATGTGGAGGGAGAAATCAAATACATGGAAGTTTTCAAATAATTGAGCAATTCTAGGCAGTCACACCTTTGCGCTTAGTGTTTGCAATTTCGTCGAACGCTCTGACGGGTTCAGCAAAATGCGAGATTTCCGGCTGCGTAAAATTGAAAGTTGCAATAATAATAATAATAATAATAATAATAATAATAATAATAATAATAATAATAATAATAATAATAATAATAATAATAATAATAATAATAATAATAATAATAATAATAATAAAGCAACATTGTACCGAGTCTTCTGATCAGAAAGGTATTGCCCTATCGTTCTTTCTGTTTCATTTTTTAATTACAAAAAAATCACAGGGAATGCATTTCCACGAGTACATCTTCATAATCAGCACTAGTTCTTCTTTTATTCTCATTAAACCAGGACAATTACACACAAAAATTTGGCAAATTCAATAGAAACAATGCTAAGGGCTGTCAAAGAGCCGTCATATGTAATGCGGGAAAGGCAGGGCTTCCCGTTGCTAGGAACGGGGCTTGCGGGATTAGCTCCGGCAGCGTGAGGAGGCGACGCTTAAAACAAAAGGCGCATGATTTGTTTGTCTCCTAGTATGGGAGTGCTGAATAGAAGTGTTCCAAACTTTGGTGCTTCTACATTATTCTATCACTTATTAGAAATAAATTATATATATTGCTACCTGGTGTTGTGAGCCGGCAATCCGTGGCCAGCCAAGAAGGGTGAAGAGGACAATAACGAAGTGTGTTAGCCCTTCGTGTATAACTGCCCCACTCATGGGCTCCCAAAATTTGTCGCAATTATTATTTTACGTAAGGAAGCCCGCCTGCCTTCTCTTCGCGCTATCCAAATACTAGCAGTCCGTACCTTCCTAAAAATATACGCATCCCCACATAGGAGGTCACAATATGTTTTCATTAATGAGCCGACGTCATTTTTTAACCAACAGTGGTCTAGATTAAAATGTCCACAAGTAATCGTCGTACAGAAGCTCTTGGAAACATTACAAGTTAACCTTCGTGAAGTACGGGTACTAAGAACGCCTATTCAAACAATGAAAATAGAATTTGACAATATTTTCCTAATAATTGCAAAACTCTTCCCAGTACATATCTAGATGCCATTTTGAAAGACCACCTGGCAAGATTAGACATAAAGATTGTAATAGCAACGAATGCTTCAGTTCGCGAAGAGAAGGCAGGAGTCGGAATTGCATCTTCAGTGTTGGATTAGTCTTTTTCGATTCGTTTACCCGATTTTACACCTATTTATCAAGCGGAATTACAGGCAATTCTCTTAGCGTTACGAAAATCACCTCAAGCAATAACAGATGCTATTATTCTTTCAGACTGCTTGTCTGTGGGTAGTTAATTAACTGCGCCTAATATGTCCAATGCTTTAAAAGTATTTTACGACCTTGCCCCAAGACATTTACGACTCATTCGCTTAGTGTGAATACCAGGGCATAAAGGTTTAGCCCTCAATGAATATGCAGATGCACTCGCAGTAGCCTCACATAATTATCCCATAATTTCTATATTACCAACGCTAGCATTTATTGCCGTGGCACACTTTGAAAAATTTGTCATGTTAGATCAGTTGGAAAATTCTCGCTTTGCAACATCGGATTTTTCCCATCTTAAGTACCCTTGGAAAAATCGATGGTGCTCCTCTAGAACGGCGGAGATATCAATTACGAGACTAAGATGCCGAGTCCCCCCCCCCCCCCTCCTGAACTTATCTACACAGGTCTGGTCTGGCACAGTCTCCCCTATGCCTGCACTGCAACGAGAGTGAATTCCTTCACCATTTCCTCTTAACATGCAGGTTATACACAAACCAACGGAGGAGACTGTTAGAAGAACCTCTCCGTAGGTTGGCTCTAAATTTATCCCTTACGGAGGTCCTCTCCTTTGGAGCAACTGAAAAAGGATTTAGCCACAGGAATGTTTGCGAGGCCGTATGCGATTTTCTAAAGGCAACAAAACGATTAGAATGTTAGGCTGATGCATAAATTTACTTTATTTCAAATAATATTAGCCTGTTCGTTCTTGTTATTACCTCGATTTTATTTCTAATCTATCGTTTTCTAATTGGTTCTGTGTTTAAACATCGTTATCTAAATAATCAGGGTGGTAAAACAACTCCACCTCTCAAACGAGGCAACGTCCGTTTCATGGCCGATCTCCCGTGGTGGGTTGCGCCAGGACTCTGAGGAACAACCAACCAACTAAC
This sequence comes from Rhipicephalus microplus, assembly GCF_043290135.1. Lineage (NCBI taxonomy): Eukaryota > Metazoa > Arthropoda > Arachnida > Ixodida > Ixodidae > Rhipicephalus > Rhipicephalus microplus. The sequence goes on along the minus strand of NC_134701.1, from coordinate 268,402,058 downwards.
CAACTGCCCCGCTGTTCTCGTCTTGTCTCTACGGCCCCCTTAGTGAGTGATAGAATGGTGAAGGTGCTGGGTAATCTATGCACCGTACCCCTTCACATAGCAAGAACTCAAGTGTCGTACCGGTGGTCACTTTTATACCCCGCGCCTTCCGCAGGATCAGGGGGCAAGTCCCGGAGTTTGGAATGTTCCCAGGCAACATGGCGGCTCCGACCAGCCCTACCGACACCAACCCAATCGGTACGAACGGCACAACACCGCTTCATTGCACCTTACTGACCCCGCGAATGTCAAATCCCTTTCATAGAACTGCACTTGAGGATGTCAAACTGCACTTGAGGATGTCAAAGATGAGCTCGTTCACTACGAGTTTGTTGCCGTGCACAACCAGTGTGACGACACAGACAAACTGTGGAACGTCTATTTCATTCTTTTGGACTCCGCACGTGTATGTTATGAGAACCGGGGAGGTATTCTAACATCATGGGAAAACTTCGAACGCCGGCTTATTGGGACATACGCCAGCCCTGACCGTCGGGAGAGAGCTGAGCGCGATCTTCAGTCCCGTATACAAATGCCGAATGAAGGGGTTGCGATGTATGTCGAAAACATGATGCGTCTTTTCCACCGAGCTGACCTTGACATGCCAGAAGAAAAGAAGGTGCGGTACCACATGCGCGGCGTGAAAGAGCAGCTTTTCGGTGGGCTTGTGCACAGTACACCTAAGACTGCGTCAGAATTTCTCACAGAAGCCGGTTCCGTCATATGAAGAGCACGTCAACGCTTTCTCAACTACGGACTACTTGGGAGCTTTTGGTGACCAAATGGATTTCTTCCGAGAGCTCATACGCTCAGTAATCCGCGAAGAACTTCAGAAGCTGCCCGTGTCCTCGCAGCCCACGATCTCTTCGTTGTCCAGCGTTGTCCGAGATGAAGTCCAGCATGCCTTAAAAAACCGCCTTTTATGTGGGATCATCAACCACCCAGTGACTTTGCCCGCATGCCGCATGCTCAAGCTTTGCGGCAACTGGTTACACCTGCACTTCCGCATCCCACCGTGGCCCCAGCGATGCTGCAGACGGTCCAAGTGGTCCCATATTACAGTGCGCCTCGTCTGGCCTTGCAGAAACTTTAGATAGATAGAGAGAGAAAAAAACTTTATTTGCGCATAACGTGGATCATTCCAAATGGCCGGGCCCCTACTCTATGGCTCTGCTGGCCCTAGCCATCATCTCTACCCGTTGGACCAATCAACGCTAATCAGAAGAACAATGGGAGGCACTGCTGCACAGCTTGGCCATCGTTGAAATCCGACGTCTGGTGTTTGCCAGATCGACGTTCTCTCTGCTTCCATCGTGGTAAAGCTGAGAATGTGTACCGACAGTGCTCTTACCGACAACTTAGACTACGCGGATTTTCGGCAAACTCACCGCCGTCCAGGTTAGGTGAGCAGTCCCCTGAAATTGAATATTATGTTGCCCAACAGCGCGGACTTCTGTCATACTTTCACGAATCCCGCTCCCCATCACCGCGGTAATTTTCTCCTAATCGTCATACCTATTCGAGTGTGGCGCAATGTTGGTCACCCATCCCACACCGAGAAAACTAACCACATCAACCTTCGGGGGTGAGGCCGCTCAAACTGGACAAGTTCAAGGCCTCCCGACGACGCTTGCGCAAACCGACGATACCACGACGACGATGGCGCAAGCTGGTTCCGCAAAGATTTAGTTAGACATTCCAGTGCTGCTCGACGGTCGCAAAGTAAGTGCTTTAATGAACACGAGTGTGGATTTTTATATAGGTGAAAAACAGGCCACCCTCCTGAAGAAAGTGCCGATGCCTTGGAACCTCAAGCCAATTCGTACTGCTGGCGGGCGCATGTGGTCACGCCACTCGGCGTTTGCTCGGCACGAATACAGATTCTCGGTTCTACCTTTGTTGTCATCTTGAGCGTTCTCCGTCAGTATTCTTGACACCTGATCATTGGCATGGACTTCCCAAGGTAGCACGGTGCGCTCATCGACATTCGTCAACGCCTCGTCACACTATCAACAAAAAGCACCACACCAGTGGATGATACTTGCCACGATCGAGTATGCCTGCGTGTAAGTGACGATGCTGTGACGGTACCGCCACGCGCAAGTGTTATATATGATAAGTGGCGTGTAACGGAATAGCACACGGTAAAATGATCGCGGGGAACGATCGATCCCTATTCCTTTCCCGAGATGTCTGCGTGGCACCAAGCCTAGTAGACCTACAGAATGGCCGCTGCGAGGTTCTTGTTACAAGCTTCAGCTACGAGCGCCGACACCTTTTCTCTGGTACTGTCATCGCCTACGCTGCAGTAACCAATGCGACTGAGTGTTTTGCTACCGAGGCAATCGACAATGCCCAAGCACCTCTCCGTGGCGTCGACGTAAATCAAACGCTTCCTGACGAAAACAAACGAAGGTTGCACGACCTCCTTCATCAGTTCCTCGCCCGCTTTGCACGTTCGCCGAAAATCCGTCAGGCATCATTTACCAAACACCGTATCATAACCTACGACGACGCGCACCCTATACGACAACAGCCTTATCACATTTCACCAATCGAACCACGCGCGATTCAAACGTAAGTGAAGGAAATGCTTCAAGACGGCATAATAGGACCCTCAAGCAGCCCATGGTCATCGCCAGTCATCCTTGTAGAAAGGAAGGATAGTATACATGTAGGGACCGTGACAGTACATGAACTACAGTACATGAACATGAACGGGCCGAGAAGCTCCGTTTATTTATTTATTTATTTATTTATTTATTGATACTGCGATCTTTTACAAGATCATAGCAGGGGTGGTAAAAAACATAAACATAAACATCAGTGGAAACAGACAAACAAACAATCAAAAACAAATGTAATACAAACTTATGTAACTGATAGCTGCAGTGATTCTTCGAGACAAGAGAATCAACAAAAAGCAAGGTACAAACATAGATAACAATCATTTCTGCAGGGACTCTTCACGGGCGCTCTGGACAAATAGCGGTAATGTTCTTCCGCAAGTCTAACATATTTCAACAGGCAGCGCGTCCTATACGTGAGTTTCGATTACATGAAACTCGTATATTCTTCCAAGGGGTTCACTTTAAGGCACTTTCTTACCGACGTTTTCCGCTTGCGAGCCCCTACTTGAGTGTTTACCATGACTCAACCAGCTACGATAGACGTGGCATTGCCGGAGGCTCGCCGTTAAACTAGCCGCAGTGCACGTATATAGTACCTGACCAGAGCAATATCGCCCACCAGGCTCCCATACCCGTCCATCTTCAATCACCTTTCCGGACAAATTAGGTTAAAATTCCCAGTTCCTCAGGGAAAGGAGCTATGGAAAGCGGAACGCTTTTGTTCTGCCGATGTGCAGGTTCCTCTGCTCCAAGGTTCTCTGGAGAATTGCAGCGTGCTCGGGGTAATAAGTTTCCGGGGCGTGCGCCTGCGTTTCTTGTCTTTAATTCAACACTGAAGGCTATATGCCTTCAAGTTCACAGAAATCGGCGCACCATTCACTTTCATCGCTTTCCTAACACCTTGCCGCGCAAACAGTTGGGCCTATGGGAGCACATGCCGGAGTTTCTCGGGCTGAAATGACCGTTGGAAGACCACGGAAACAATGAAGAACGCCTTCTCGTTCGTAATGGCCGCGTAGTGAAGCCCCTTTTTTATTATATAGTGAAACAAACCAGTCGAAGCGTGTCACGCCAGAACCACGAAACAATGCAGCAAAAGATGTGATAGATTCGGGGAAAGGCCTACATACAGACGCCGGCGTAAGACACTGCGACTGATATGCAAATTTTGCACTTTTGCGCTTCGTAGAGTTAAGAAAATTATAAAAATGAGGCATGGTAGGCCTCACCTAATAACGCTTTTAAATATAATACGCAGAAGAAAGTCTGCAGCCTTTTTGAATAATTGGCAGCCGATCAATGAAGGAAATGCTGATGATGGAGCGAAGCTCCTTGGAAGATTATAAAATATTTATGAAACGTTTATGAAAGAATTACGAGACTGTTTATGTGTTTGAAACTGTTTGTTTATAAACATGCCGTTGTGATTTTCGTTTTACTTTAAGAAAACGGTTTTGTGGTCTTGCAAGGGTATACTGTGAGCGACGATGAGGTTTGTCGATAGGTAGACACGGTAGTGACCGAGTAATTCCAAGGCGACCAGGCAAATCGTAAATCCAGTCTCGGGATCGGGAGCAACACAGCGCGCTGTGCACGGCTTGTATACGCTTGTACGGGCGCTTTAAGCACGAGCTGCGCGGCGCCGGTGCAACACCTGTGCGTAGTCGGCATGCGCGCTGCGTGCGCTCTGCGAGCGGTTCTGCGCATGACGTCATGCGCTTGCTAGGAGAGGAGTTTCGGAGCGAAACCGCGCAAGTTTCGGTCCGGCGGGGAGCTACGACGACGACGGCAACAATGGGCACCGTAAGAGCCTAAAGTTATTCGCTCGATCCTACAAAATGTTTTAATAATTGAATAATAATCGACCGGGATATACGTCCCAGAACCATCTTATGGTTATGAGGGACGCAGATGTGGAAAAGTTTAAAAATACCACCAACTTGGGGTTTTTCCACGTGTACGTATATCTTCGTACATATGGCATCCGTCATTTCGCGTCTGTCGAAATGCGGCCACGTCAGTCGAGATTCCATCTCGCGACTTTCGGGTCAGCATTTGAGCGCAATACTACTAGACTCATTTAGTGGGTTAAAAGTATTTCTAATGCATCTGAGGTACGTGGAAGTACCCTACGTTAAAAAGTAAGCTACGGTTCTGCGCAGATCGTGTGACTGTTACGCATGTAACAGTGACAGGAAGTTCCATCATCATTTTCTTGAAGGCGTGCAAACACGCTGGTATGATGTCCACTATGTCAGCGACCATTTCTAGCTCTATCAGTTTGAGATGAGCTACAACGGAAAGTGATGGAGAAGCCGGCACTGAACCAACAGATGAAGTGGAAACGTGAAGCAGAAGTGCAAAGAATCGTCACGTGAGAATGCTAAAAAACTATCGCGCTCCTTTATTGACGTCATTTCTTTGACAGAAATGACATTAATATGGCTAGAGCACGCTCCGAAGTTTAGTGATTTCATTTCCGAGATGGAAACAACACCTAAATTATTTCAGACGGAGTATACATGAGTGTACTGTTGATATATTTATCTAATATGAAGCGTTGAACGTCCCCAAACCACCATATGACTATGAGAGACGATGTAGAGGAGGGCTCCCGAAATTCCGACCACCTGGGGTTGTTTAACGTGCACCCAAATCTGAGCACACGGGCCTACAACATTTCCACCTCCATCGAAAATGCAGCCGTCGCAGCCGGAGTTCGATCCCGCGATCTGCGGGTCAGCACCCGAGTACCTAAGCCACAGACCACCGCGGCGGGGGTGTATATTAATCTCACGACGTCGGTAAATTTTTAGAGGAAGCCAACATAAAACACTTCAGCGTTAAACAATATACGCGCTGCATCGAACTCAACAACTAAACTGTTAACGGGATCGCAGGATCTGAAAAAGCCTGTATTTCCATTTTATCACGCACAAAAGAATACGAACCAGTTGAAACCTTTTAGGATCTCTCGGGCTCCTATAATACTGAAAACGCGTTGAGAGCTATAAACCCACAGTACGAGGCCCCTTTTTTAGTTTCATTCGGCTTTGCCGTCTTATGCATCGCAATGTACGCTCTTATGTTTGCATGCACTCAGGTGCATCGAGACGAACTATACGCACCAGTATAGCCGCGTTTCGGCGGGCAAACCCAGAAAGATCGATGAGGCATCTCGCATTCAGCTCCTTTGGGGATCAGCTGGCGAGCCACTGCGCGCTTTGTGTACTCGGAACAGTGGTCTCGTGAAGTTCGCATTGCGAGTGTCAACAAAGGCCGAGTACAAAAACAAAAGGACCTGTGTGCATCAGTGTGCGGCAGAGACAGGACAGCGCTGTCACAAACCTCGTGAAAGCCTCTGCGGCTGACGGGGCTTGCCGAATGTGTGGGAGAACGCGAATACAACGGTGGTGATACTACTTTATTTATTCACACGTGGGAACGGGGAGACGTGGGATACGCCATGACTGGTAATACCAAAGTCGAAAAATTGTTACTCAATCGACACAGTACGCAGCGAAAGGAAATGCGAATAGAAGTTTGCAAGATCCCTGTACACAAGGGCAGGTAAAAGTAGGGGTGGCACCACTAAAAGTCGCCCAAAATACGTAGGACAGTTACCCACTACATAGCAGCATAAGGAAGTGATTCGTGTATTTGTATAATCATAAGGACTAAACAACGACGAGATCAGCCCGTTATAAAAGAAATACCACATGGTGAATAAAATTAATAATTCCAATTATAAACACTCCTTCAGTGTCCGCGAGCTTTGCTTGGCAGACACTGATGAAACAGTGAAGGTCAGTGATGGCGTGTAGGGATTTTGAATGATGTCAGTTGACTGAACTTAAAATGAGGTGGGTGAATGAAGTGGGAACATGTAGCGGGAGCAGTAGTGGGTGTAGTGGCGAGTTGTGAGAGCAGTGCATAGACGCGCGGAGTGGCTCATATTCGTTGTAGGATTTACCAGATTTCTGTGAGTGAATCCCACTATGATCTGCTGGTAATGTACGACAGACACCGGACGTGAACGGCTTGACCAAAAACATCATCGCTGTTAAGGGTCGTTGCACGCGCTTTCCGCACAGCCGCAATGCACGTGCCGGTATCCCTACTGCACGCAAGCGGAGGACAAATAGGTCGATTGGCGACGCTGCGGAGGGTGAAAGAGCGTCGCCAATTGGCTTGTTTGTCCCGCACTTGCGTGCGGTAGGGGTCCCGGCACGTGCTTTGCGTGTGTGCGGGAAGCGCGTGGAACGGCTATAAGAAACCACGCCAGATTGAGCGTGCCTTGTTGCACAGTGCATACAGTGAATCCTCTTAGCATTTTGTCCAATCCGATTCTCGCGACACTGGTTATATTCTCGGGCCACATCCACCCAGTTTGTGTAGCGGAGTACCATTTCCTTGATGTCAACTATAATGCGACTGAGCTTGTCACAGAGCTTGTATCAGACCAAAAAGAAGCACGTGCAGGAAGCACAAACAGGAAACATGTATACGGAAGTCACTTAATTGACCGAAACCGTCATAACAGAAGTTAGATAAGACCACGTTGAACCTGCGGAGATTTTATGCTGTACAAACGCTTCATTTTAGAGCACAGCTCTCCTTTTTTATTGTGACGTAGAGTTTCCCTTCAGGCATATGATATTTCATGGGTATTGAGGAAGCTCTGGTGCGCCCGTTTCGGCCTCGAGTGGCGTCGCTATTGTTGGCTGGCGTTAGCGTGACCAATGATGCTAACGAGGACAAAAGAGAGCGAACGTGGAGTCTGACGGTATCGCGAGTCGCTGGCCTCTGAGCTCACTTTCTTCTCCCATCACGTGCGCTGGCTTCTCGGTCGGAGTTGGTGCGCATGCAGGACTGGCACGTGCGCTGCGGCTGGCTTCGCTTGTCTTAACGGGGCTGTAGACGTGCGACGCCTGCACCGAACACGGCGATGTGCGTAGCACTCGAGCGCTGGTACAGTTTTTATGGTAACGAATGTTACATTTCTACAACCGCGGATAGCGCGAACTTCAAACACAGTGAGCGTTACCCCTACGCGAAGCGGGGCTCAGAATTTGCATTAGGAAGCATCACAATCATTGGTGAATTTTTTAACTTAAGGTTTTTGGTTGCTGCAGATTCTTTTGAACTATAGTTTCGTTTTGTGGCATATGTAACTGCACTCGTTCTGCTCGCCTAAGCGACGGGGCAAACATATATAGTGACAAACCGATGAAAATCTAACATTATAAATTGATCTATTGACGCAAGCTGTATGCACTACCGAACACAAGCTGTTAATCTCTTTTGTTTACATACATTGTTATACGCAAAACAGGCAATTTTTAGTGCTGTATATGTCGCCAACTCCATTTGAAACTACAGGATATTTATGCTAGTAATAAGGGTCTTACTTCGTGTCTGGACTGAACTAAAAAGCTGTCTTTAGATCTTGCAAGACGTACTTAGCATGTATCAGGCGTGTCCCACGCATGAAGCCACAAGGAATACCTACTTATATACGGCCGCTTCGTGGGACTGGAGGACACCCCATTGCTGGTTGATGAGACAACGTTCACTATAGAGACACTCATTCCTTAAACCAAGACGCTTTCTTTGTCTATGACATATCACCAGCGTATCTCACGCAATTATGGTGCTTTCCTTCACTTAGTTGGGTGTTTGAGTGTGTTTTGCGCGTGTGTTCAATTGTCGTTCTCGGTATGAAGTACTTACTTATTCAAAACGCAGAAATGTTGCACGATGTAATGTTCGTACTTTAGTTCACAGCGTTCACAGTTCACGTCATTTCGACATAATTTTGACCAAAACACTCACCTCACAGCACACATCACATTTAGCGGCCAACTTTTCAACGACATGACACAACTGTCACGAGTGATTGTTGCAAACAGTCATTACACTAAAGAAATATCATTGTCACATTTCATTGGATAAGTATACTGCACACTAATTTATTCTTTATTTTATCCGTCAGGTGCAGTATGCCAGGCTTATTGCCAGGAGCTTCACTAAATAGCTCTTTCTCTCCAACTCTATAGGTGCAAAAAAAGTCCTTGTAAATCATGCCTTCTGCACTTTTCTTTCGTAGATTATGCATAATACTAACTACATGCTGGGACAAACCATATCATAATGACAAACTACGCAAGGCAGATTTTGACACCCGAGTAGCCTAACCCTTCTTTTAAGAAGCTGGCGTGATTTATACTCGGGGAATGCTCACCAAAGGCTACCCTGTTAGCTCTCCCTGTAACTTATGCATATCATATATCTTGCCGCGTATTACTCCACATCCATTGCTCACGATGCAACGTAAGTATGCCACGAAAGCCTTTTGCTCATTTTCGGACATCGGAGTAACGGAATACCTCTACTGGCAAACGTGGGCTTTTATAGTCGCCGTTCGCTCACGTCGGCCACCTCAGGTTGACTCGTGAAATGTAATAATGGAAGAGCACTCCTTAGCGACGTCTCATTTGTAATTCTGGTCACTTATTAACCGTCAATTTCGCTGATATTTCCGTACTCACGGCCTTCTTAAAACAGTACGCCCCGCTTAATAAGCTTCGGCGTTGGTTAGATTTTATTTTAACGTTCGTTCATTATTTTTTGTGCCTTTCCTACTCCAGACTTTCGCCGAGAACAGTACATTTATAGCACGCATTGGCGCTCCAAGCTGGACTGCAGCAGCTGTCGCTTGAAGAGAGATATTAATGGCATCGTCTTCGCACTGCCGAATTTTCGCTGCGCATAATTTCAGAGCTGTCGACCGTGTCGTATATGGAATAATAAAGATGTATGCGCACTGAACGATGTCTCTTACTTTTCATCTCTTATTTTATCTCACGTTGCGTTTAGAAAAGCTGAGGCCTACACTTCAGCGCTTGTAACATGTCGCTGCAATAGCTCTAAATACAGCATTTTGACAGAGTCCACATAGAAGTGGCATTAGTCACGCCGCCTTCACTAGGCCCGCAATCTTTCTTCGTATGGTTGCTATTTTAGTAAACCGAAACCCATATATAGCCACATCAAAAATGTGTCACAAAGAATGATATATATTTATAAGTGTTCTTAGAATTTATCGTAAATTTTTGGAAGTATGTAACTCGGCACTATATGACTATGCAACACGGCACTTTTTTGAAAAATAGAGAAGAGTTCAACCAATGTTGCTTTTTGATGTCACACTAAATGTATTTTTAAAGATAGCTTAATTTCTAACCGAACTAGTTTTTTCACGTAACTTCAAACAATGGCAAAGGAGCGGAAGATGAATAATAAGTCATAAAGTACGCAAAAATTGGGTGTTTCGGTATGTGTGCGCTTGTGTATGCTGATAAAATGGGGATAGGAGGAAGGGAGAGGTTGACGTCACTGAAATTTTTGCGCAATGAAGCCTGTCGTAACTTTCAGATTTATCTAGTGCACAGATAACTTTTTACACAAATATAACCCAGAGCACAGATAACTCAAAGACAAATAACTTATCATCAATAAATATGAGCTAACCAGAGTTTTAAAAGTGCGAACATCGAACATATCAAGTTTAAAGACAAGTGGTGAAAATTAGAAAAAAGAAAGAAAGAAGGAAAGAAAGAAAGAAAGAGAAAAATAAAAAGCTGACGGAAGTGGATATACCTCTGCTACGCGTTTCTCTGTACTACTTCGTAATGCCTATTTGGAGATGTAGGTAATCTATAAATAAGTAAATAAATAAATAAAAATACGAAATAGGCAAAAAAACAAATAATTTTGGCCAATCAAACGTACCTTGGGTATCGATGTTATGCGAGGCATGCACATGCAAACTCACTCTGTTACAATTTTTTATTGAGTGAAACATCAGAAAGTTGCGCTAAAGATATGTACAAATGCACGCACAGACATACCAGCCGCACATGTTTATACCACCACTTGTTCGCAGTTGCGTAACGGTGCCAACAGCAACACGAATATCAGCCAACACAAGAAGCAGTGACCTGATATAAAGCAATGCTGATCGCGAGGATCGTAGCCCTGGAAACCGCAACATAACAAATTTGGCAGATCCCACGTACCTGGGAATCGATGTTATGAGAAGCGTGCGGAGGGATGGTGACCGTGTTGCAATTTTTTAAAAGACGATACACTTTCTTGGGTAATTCGACGCAAAAACTTTGGTCTGTCTGTCTGTACGTTTTTATGTTTGTCCGCTGTAACGATACGCCAAACGGAACCAGTCACCAAGCGACACCTTTAACAGCCAACCCTACCCGCAGCGCCCACCGATATTGCTCAAGTTTCAGCGTTCATACTTGTGCGATTGTCATATAAAAAGCACTTATTGCGCATATATGAGGCACCATAACAATACGTCAATATTTTGTGTGTATATTTATAATGGAGAAGGCACACATAAGTAATTCTAAGGACATTAGCGTTTATCACGCTGCGCTAACAATGCAACGCGATGCTCAAAATGGCAAGTGCTTCCAACGCTTTGCTAAGACGACACGGTGGTGGCACCTGCCCGTCCCTTTGCGTTCTACACCTTATCGCTTCTGAAACAGGCGCGCATCTTTCTCCACGGGTGCGCACTCCTTCCGCCGTTTTCGAAGATAGGTCTGCAGATGGCACTCGTGTCTAACGTGCCTCGATGCGCTCGTTCGCCTTCGCTGTACGGATCGAGGCTCTCTAACGCAGCGCTTCCAGAATACAATTCAGCGATTTTCTCGCGAAGAACATCAAACAAACGCTTTGTCAACTCTCTATACATGCAAGACTCGTTTTTCGACGACATTTGCTGTGAAACATGCAAATATAGGGCCAATTTTTTTGAATACAGGGCCAATTTTTTATTTTTATTTATTTACACGACACGCATCTCATGTTTATCATGTTTGCACCAGTCACAAAACTTCGTCATACGTTCACGTACCGTAATACCAAATTTGGTATATGTGACGCTAGCGAAACGGCCGCGAGCGCATCATGAGCGTGGCATGTAGTCATGTTGTTACATGACACGCATGTCATGATTTTCATGTTAGGGTCTGTCGCTTGTGTTTGCCAAGCAATCATGTCGTACCATACCAGTTTTGCAACATGGCATGTGAACAAAACCACCGCAAGAGCTGCAGGACCATGAAATAAAAATCATGACATTCATGACATACATATCATGATTTTCATGTTTTGACTAGTCATATGTGTTCTTCATGCAGTTATGTTATGCCATACCAAGTTTGGTATCGATACCATTATCGAAACGGCCAGGAGAGCTAAAAGTCGAAGGCGGTTAGATAGATAGATAGATAGATAGATAGATAGATAGATAGATAGATAGATAGATAGATAGATAGATAGATAGATAGATAGATAGATAGATAGATAGATAGATAGATAGATAGATAGATAGATAGATAGATAGATAGTGTTCTGGATAGTACCAAATAAATCATTTCGTTGAGGCTAGATTGCGGCCTATGTTCGCTAACCCTTGGACTACCGTCAGGGTTTTTGAAAAGGACACTTCCCTACTGAGTAATAATTACCTTCAATGACCCTGCATAGCAGAGGTTGTAATTCTTGGTGCTTACGAGAAGGATGATTGCGTTCACTCTCTTTTGATAGTTAGGCGGACATGGTTACCTAAAACATATGTTTCGTCTTCGCCCGGTAATGTATGGCTAGTACGAATCCATGTGGCTTGGTGGTGCAGACAACATCTCGAGAACAAAATACGTGCCAATCTTGAGCACTGTGTACGTACTACATGCACTATAGCACTACTTCCACAGACCGCCCAAAACAGCAGCCGATAATATTGTTACGGGAAGGAGACTGACTGAGAGGGGTAGTCACCGATGTATTTACAGCCGGTTAGGCGAGCAGCGCCAGCCACACAGATTAGCTCGCGCCAGTCTATCTGCTTTGTCGTCTTCAGCTCCATGCACTGGCACGTAGCAATATAAAAGGACTTGACAGCAACGCTTTAAGATAAAAGGGATGAACTTCGTGCAAGTCGGCCGCAACTGAAACGGAGCTGCTCTAAAGTCGATATGCTGGCAACACTATTTTTCTCAGTTCTTTGTGTGGTCTCTGAGAGGCCGACAATGTAACTTGCAGTTGTACGCTGTACCTCACCATGTTTCCTTGTTGAACTTGCACCCGAACAAATAGACAGCAGCGAGATCAACAAACACCGATGGTGATTCTAGTAATTGTTTGCCCGATATGTTCTTTATTTCCAGTTGTCCTTGAAACAAACTTACAGTGGTGTCTAATCCAACAATACGATGTTTTATTATCCAGAAAGCGTTGTTAATTGCGTCCCATGGTGACCATCTTCCAATAGGTAAATACTAGCACAAGTTATATATGGTGCTGTTAATCCTACACTTTAGTATGCAAGCAAATAACTGTAATTTATAGACCACCCTTGCTTACTTTATTGAAAGCATATTTTCACATGAAGTAAACAACTTATAGATGTATCAAACTGTCATGTTACCTTGGGCTGCTCCACGAAGAGCGCCCAAGGTCGAGACAGCACCCGAAATGAGAACGCAAGATCACACGAAAACAGAAGTTAGTTTGGTGATCAGTGGACGTGTAAATAGTCCTTATTTCAATGTCGAAACTTTCGTGGAGGGTCTCGTCATTGTCATAGTGGAGGTGAATTCTCATATCGAAGCGTTAACTTGTGACGGGGCTAAGGTACTCGGCTGCTGACCCGCAGGTCGCGGGTTCGATTCCCGGCTGCGGCAGCTGCATTTCCGATGGAGGCGGAAATGTTGTAGGCCCGTGTACTCAGATTTGGGTGCACGTTAAAGAACCCCAGGAGGTCAAAATTTCCGGAGCCCTCCACTACGGCGTCTCTCATAATCAAATGGTGGTTTTGGGACGTTAAACCCCACAAATCAATGAACTTGTGACGGGGTCAAGTATAATTCTTTTTTATACTGCGCGCTAAATGATTTAGCTGTTGCCTTCTCTGCACGTCTGAGACGGCTAATGCGAGATCAATCTATTGCGCTGCTTACTATGTGCGAAACGTTACATTCGGCGGTTTCGTTTTTTATCATTTTATTTGTCACGGTGCCGCGCGTGTAGTTGCAGCATTGACTGATGAGAGAGGTAGAATACATAGATATCTGTTACATTATCTCTGTCTTAAGGAATCAACAGAAAAGTGCCGTCGTCAACGCAGTCGCCATGTACGTGTGATTTCACATAAAAACGGAGCTATAAGTACAGCCTTCCCATTTCTCTAGCCGCCACGACTTTTTCATCGATAGCCATAAAATAAACTGCCAACATAATTAGTTAATGCGTGTTTTTTTATTGTTTTTACCCAAATGTGGCCGCCCAAGTATGACATCAAATAATCAGCCTTGTCCACGGTCAGCCGTCTAATATATGGTGTGCAAAATGCTCGCGTGAAAACGAATAGTTGAATATACATTTCTTCTAAACTTGTGAAGGGTAATCGCTTTCGTCGTTTCCATTTTGCTTGAGAAGGGCACCTGCATCGCAAAGCCCATGCCCTTGCTTACAAGGCTGACCAGGGGCGACACTCGATGGCATACGAAGTAAGCCAGAAATAAACACGCGAGCCCCACGGAGGCTATAGCAAGCGCACAAACTTCCAAAGAGTTTTACTTGCTCTTAATTATTTCATGTAGGCGCGCGTTACATCATCTACATGTCAGCCAAGAAGAGAACGTAACGTGAAGCCGAGGCCTTGTGGGCTATCGCAGGTTGAACAAACCAACACGCTGCCACCACCTGTAATGGGGTGGCTAACGAGGTTTTGCCTGGATGCTCTTTTTCTTTTTTTTCTTCCTTTGTGTATAGACACCTGAGCTGCGATTTCCAGATGTTCCGCAAAACCAATTCGTATGCAAAGAGAACGAATACATCGCACGGGTCCAATGTGACGGCGAACATCGCTGTGTTGCTGTCATTGCTGTCAATCATTGAGGCATTTATTTTTGTATTAGACTATAGTCACTTGTTATATGCTTCCTGCTTTTTATATGTATATCCTGACGTCTATGATGTGTTGACTGCCGTGATGAACAAATGCGCGGATTCCTCGCCATGATGACTTACAGCCACGTACACGTCTGTGTAGAGCGCGAGCAGCCGGCTTTGCCCTGCAGGAGCGGCACCTCGCGGCACGCTTGCGGAATTCACGTGGTGCTTCCAAGAGCATGCGCGGCCTAATAGGTGCAGATATGCGCACATTGCCTTATATTATAAATGACCCCTGATAATCCCGTTTGATTTGCTGATTGCGCTCATTACCCGAGGTTATCAATTTTTCATGCGACCACGCATCTCCGAACTGCCACAAATCGAGCATTGGTTGGTCTGAGAGAGTCTGGCGCTTTTTATCAGCCCAAGCGTGCCATAATTCTTTGGTATCTAAATCTCGGAAGAGCACCTCGATGCTTGTACATATATTAGAGGCACCCACACTGTGAGAAATTGGCACCACCACCAGACATAAAAACAAGGCCACCCTTTTTGTCGATTGTGCGTACTCTTATTTTCAATGAATAAGCTTTGTATTGTTGCTGATAATCCTTTTTTCCATTCTTTGATATCTTCTCACTTCCTGGTTCTATTCAGTTATTAATTTGATGATTTGCACTGCTGTAAACGTGTCAAAGGATACTTTTCCTTTGGGGGATGGGAAGGGGGTTGCAGGAGCTAGTCAAGCTGCATTTCGGTTTTTTTTTTTCCCTAGCTTCCCTCATCATTTTGCCACAAAATAGAGCATTATTGCTATCAATATTGTTTTCAGTGCTCAGAAAGCCTAAAGGAAATGATATTGGAAGTCGAAAATATGTGAACCCCACTAAGTACTACATTCACGACCGGGTTAGAAAGAGTGGCCCGCCCGCGCTGCTCCTCTAGTCCGGTTGTGGTACACTTGAGATGTTTGGAAGGTTTGAACACACAAGCACAAATAATCGAGTACAGAGCACTCACGCTTGTTCGCATTACAACCTTAGAGCTGCTCGTGATGAACGCAAACGTACATTACGAAGTTGCCACCGCTGATGGAGATGCGCGCCTGTGGATGGATGGTTGTCAACTTTGAAAAGTGTCCTTTTGACTCTGAAAATGCCCTTTTAAAATCGTAGTTTATTGGATTAGTGTAAACGCTCAAAAGCTTTGCCGGCGAGTTTTTATAGCCCTTTTCTGAAGTTATTGAAAAAAAATGGAGTCCTAATTATTAGGTGCACAATTAGTCGCGTTTCGGCCATTTTTTATATATGATGGTATTGTTTGATTGATTGATTGGTTGATAATTAATGTGTGGGGTTTAACGTCCCAAAACCACCGTATGATTATGGGAGACGCCGTAGTGAAGGGCTCCGGAAATTTCGACCACCTGGGGTTTTTTACCGTGCACCCAAATCTGAGCACACGGGCCTGCAACATTTCCGCCTCCATCGGAAATGCAGCCGCCGCAGCCGGGATCCGAGGTATTGTTTGACGTACGTGTGTTTGTGTGGATGTTTTTACATATGTATTGTCACAGGGTTGTGACACTGACGAAGGCAGAGACATCTTGTCCAAGATGAAACATAATTCGGCCAAACTTGTGGCCGGTAAATGGAAAGTCAGATTACAGCGACACCTATTAATACTGATAGCGGTGAACAGAGCGTCGACCGGCCATCAAACTGATCATCGTTGTGACGCATGTGACGCGTGCACCGTCTTTAGTACTTGGTGCGTCGAATATTCCAGCCTTATCACTGGTGGTCGTGCAAGCTCTGGAATAATCTCAAGTTTTTCATCCTGTGCGCAATCTTAACGAAATGACCTACTACAAACGAGAAGCTTTTCCAACACTGAGGCTTGATCTGCGCCGAGCACATCTCACAGTTTTTATTTGTTTTAGCCCAGTGCATGAAAAAATATAACACGTGTGGCAATATGTATGTCTGTTTTTTTTCATTCCCTACTCTTTGTTGTTTATTTGCTGTGTTGTATCGTATGCTCGATCAATGTAAGCGCTAAGAGTAGCCTGTGCCTTACTGTGCACCAACATCGTCATCACATTATATAAAAAAGCAACAACAACAACAGCGATAAAAAATAATTTGGACACATGTATTGAACTGCTCGTTAGCCGATTGACCGAACATAATTAAGCGCTCAATCTGAAGTCTAGCATCAGTTGCAGGTTTTGCCTGCATTCACAGTGGCGCCATTTTGCACACAGGCACTGACTCGCTGTACAGCAGGACTAATTTTGTATTAACAGCGTAGTTACGGAACTGCCCACTTAATTTGATTATGTCGCGGCATGCCATGGCGGCTCCAATTATTCCAATTCAAGCACTCTAGATTGCTCGAAAGTAATCACTCGAATACGCCATTAAGTTCACGTGTACCCTGAAACACACCAGGTTGCCATAATTGAAGCAAATCTCTTCATTATCTCTTCAAATCTCTTCACAACGCGCAGAAGAGCTGCAGCAGAAGCCGTCTTCTTCAGAGCAAGCTGCTGCAATGGAGGACTTGCGGAACACAGATCAGCAAGTGATAGCTCTTTTGCGTCCCTTAATTAACGCCATTCGCTTGTTGTTAAGCAACATGCGCACACCGTCAGCAAGAAGTGCATTGCAATTACTGGACGCTTTGAGTCCAGTACTCGCAGCGCTTGAGTAAATAATGGCTCACCAGCCACTGTCTTTCAGAGAAGAGGTTCGAAAAGCAGCGGTTATTCAATGGAATGCCCGGGGACTGAGGTCACGCATCGCCGATTTCCGTCGGTTAGTGTACACCAATAAGTTCCCCATCATTGTCATCTGCGAGCCAAATTTACAGAAAGAAATCATACTTTCTGGTTATGAGTCATTCATGTCGTCTACAACTGTGGACAATAGCAAAGTTCTGATGTTCATTCGCCGTGACCTCACCTACATCCATCATCCGGTGTCACCCCATGACGACAATCAATATATAAGTATAACAGTGAAAAGGAGACACCATCATGGTTGTGGGTGCCTACCTCTCTCCGTCAAGCCATTTCGACCATACAAGACTACAAAGTATCCTGTCAGCAACTTCTCACCCATGCATTATAATTGGCCACTTCAACGCCCATCATACAATCTGGGGAAGTTCGAAGACCAATGTTAAAGGGAGAAAGTTGGTGTCCTTCGCCTCCGACAACCAGCTTTTCTTGCTAAATGTGGCAGTCCAACGTTCCTACGTGGTTCAAAGTATAGCAGCTGCCTTGACCTGGCCTTTGTCTCACGAGGCCTCGTCAGGCATGCTGAGTGGTTTCCAGACATAGAAACGCATGGAAGTGACCACATTCCCACTTACGTCAAAATCGAAGGATTGTCCCATGCTAAGGTACGCGATAGTGTTCAGAGAGTGGACTGGTTGAAATTCGAGTCTCGCATGGAAGAGCAATGTGAAGCAAGCATATCCCTCGACATAGAGGAGATAATTAAAAGCACAATACACGATACTACGTGTACCCTCACCAGCTCTCCCGAAGTAACAGAATTTGACATCGAGCTAGAACGACTTCAAGCAATCCGACGGCGTGCTGAACGAAGATACCGACGCACGGAGGCAATAGAAGACTTACGGATTGCTCGACGTATACAAAAAAAGATTCAGCTCCGGATAATTAAACTCGAGACACAACGTTGGACTGTTTTTTGTGAGTCACTTGACTCACGAAAACCTTTATCCCAATTCAATTGTGGAAGACGGTACGAGGTCTCCGCACAAAACCCACTCAGTGGTCACCATTCAGGGCTCTCACACTTTCTGAACAGAGACGCAGCATTGACGTGGTAGAAGACTTCTGTGCCAGAGTATCTGGGCCACTCGCAGTGCCCAATAGCCTATTGGCCTCGACTAACTGTCCACAAACACTGGATTCCCGCATGGATATGCCTTTTTCAATCGGGGAGCTCAGAGCAGCACTAGCTTTGTGTGGACGCACGTCGGCACCAGGGTCCGATAGAATTTCTTATAGGGCCTTGTGTCATCTGGGTGAACGCGCGAGAATCCTCCTTTTGGAGTTGTAAAACAAATCCTGGCAAGATTGAACGCTCCCGAACAAGCTGGAAGACAAGTCGCCTAGTTCCACTTCTGAAACCAGGACAGTCACCGTTGGAGCTCTCATCTTATCGTCCGATCGCATTGGCTAGTTGTGTAGGCAAAGTTATGCAAAGGATGATCTTGGGACACCTGGAGTGGTTCTTGGAGTGTAACAACATCCACCCAGATTCCATGGCAGGTTTTCGGCGTGGTCGAGCATCGATTGGCAACGTAGTCGACCTGGTCACTTACGTCCAACACGAGAAAGGCCGTAAGCGTCTCTGCGCATCTTTGTTCCTAGACGTTATAGGGGCGTATGACAACATTACGCATGAAGCTGTTCTCACCGCTCTCGAAGATATAGGAGTAGTTGGTCGGATGTATCGCTGGATACGTAGTTATTTGTCAATGCGATCCTTCTTTGTCATCACTGAAGATCGTGCAACCTCTCCACATTACAGCCACCGTGGCGTCCCCCAGGGTGGCGTACTCAGCCCTGTGCTGTTAAATCTTACGTTAATTGCTCTCACTGAGCATCTGCCAAGCACGGTCAGGCTATCAATATACGCAGATGATATCTGCGTTTGGGCATCGGCTGTAACACGCCTGCAGTTACGAGGGAGAATTCAAAAAGCTGCCACTGAAACATTACGCTACCTACGAAATCGAGGCTTGGAAATTTCTTCCGAGACATGCGCCCTCGTAGCTTTTACACAAAAGCCTATGGATAAGTACACTATAAGCATCAATGGCCAAACTGTACCATACGTTCGATCGCACAAGTTTTTGGGCGTCATAATTGACAGGAATCTATCATGGAGCGATCACGTTTCGTACATGAAGAAACGGTTAATGGACAACTGTAATATACTGAAGTTCTTTGCAGGGAAGACTTGGGGAATGTCTCCCAGTGCAATGCTACAGCTGTACAGAGTACTTTTTCTCGGTTTTCTGCAGTACAGTTTACCGGCCTTGACCAATGCCAGCAAAACAAGCCTTCGAACGCTACAGAGTGTTCAGTCCCAGGCACTCCGGATTTGCCTCGGCTTGCCTCGTAGTGCGTCGACAATGGCTACTATAACTATCGCTGGTGATCACCTCATCACGACTTATATCGACGTTGAGGCACTCAGGACACATATAAGGCATATTGCTTGGACACCCTGCCATTACCTAGCCTCTTTACCAGCAGACAGACCACTTTCCTCATTTTGCCAAATGGTCACCACATATCGCGATTCTTTGCCAACATGCTTCACACCCGCCGCCAGGCCTTCGACTCCTCCCTGGTGCCTGACTCAGGCTAACATTAGGCTAACCATACCTGGCATCCAGAAAAAAGCAGATATGTCGTCACCTGCTCTTAGACAGCTTGCTCTGCTCTTGTTATACGAGACGTATCAAGGCTGTATACACGTATACACCGACGGCTCTGTTTTACAGAAGAGTTCAACGGCATCATTTGTTATACCGATAAAAGACACGACAAGAAAATTCAAGACTTCCCACCTTACAACATCAACGGGAGCAAAGCTCACAGCTCTTCGTGCCGCATTGCAATGCATCAACGACCAACAGCCACAAAAATGGGCAATTTTCAGTGACTCAAAGGCGGCACTGCAATCCCTTCTATCACCTTTACGCCATGGCCCGTACGAACAGCTGGTATTTGAGATTGCAGAAAAGACTCACCAACTCATTGAGGAAGGACATAAAATAGCCTTTCAATGGCGCCCAAGTCATTGTGGAATAATTGGCAATGAACGGGCCGATCGAGCTGCCCGTTCTGCCCATACTGAAAGCGATGAAATATCAATCCCGCTTTCCAGAACTGACGCTGCACGGAAACTCCGCATGCTTGCTCGCAAGCGCACCTCGTCACAATAGAACGAGTCACATTTCATCCATGCACGGTTAGGTACTTTGGACCCAACTCTTAGTCTTCGAATTCCTCCGGAATTACGCCGACGAGACGCTACTATGCTGTGCAGATTACGGTTGGGCGTCGCATTTACCAATGCGTACGCGTTCCGCATAGGAATGGCTGACACTGCTGCATGCGACCATTGTGGCAGTGATGAAACAACTTGGCACATTCTGTGTGAATTCCCACAATACCGCTCGCAGAGACAGTCACTCTGCAATGCACTAGATGAACTGGACAACCAGCCTCTTTCGGAAGAAAGAATCCTGCGCTGCCGACAGGACTTTATGTCGCAGAAGAAGGTTGTGAAGGCGCTCCTGCGCTTCTTGCGTTCAACCGGCCTGTCCAAACGACTGTGATCGGAACTCCCTGAATGTGTGCGCATGTGTTTTTTTTTCTAATTTAGTTTTTATCTCTCTATTTCTATCCTCTTTCCGACCCTTTTCCCCACCCCCGTACAGGGTAGCAAACCAGTTCGTCTAGGTTAACCTCCCTGTCTCTTTCTTTTATTTATTTCTCTCTCTCTCTCTTCATTATGACGTTCCTTAGAAGTCGAGTGTTGCTTGGAGATGATGTTATTTAATTAGTTACAATCAAACCCGTTTCTCAGATAACATATAGTTTTATTCACGTTCGCTACGCACCCTACTGATGAAGGTCAGACTCATTAGTAGGGTGTCTAGCGAGCATGAGCACAACGAAAAGGCCATAACAAAAATATGTTGAATATTCTGATCAGAACGTTTTTAAAAGTGTTTCGCTGCCTTTTTGTTTATAGTAGAAACTCGTTCGGAGCGTCTACCACCATTCCTGTTGGTCAACTTCACTTAGACAGTTTGACTATCACCAGTCGGCCCAGGAAGAATGGAGAGACAAGGAAACATGAAGAGCTTTTGGAGGACGAAATTGGATGACCATAAACAAAGAGTCACCTATATATAGAATCGCGGCCGAAAGCTTCGAGTCGACAAGCGCCCTTTCTAAGTGCGATGGACGTTTATCGGCTCTGTGGCGTTCGCGTCGCGTTACCTCGCTCTTTATCGGCGCGTGCACAGGTACGTGTCGGGATTTGCACGCATTAATGCGATGTCGCCGTTTACCGGGATCAGCATAATGTCCGCAGACGTGACATTTTGCGCTGGGACACGCGTGTCGTTTTGCTTATTTGTAATTAGGCCAGCGTGCCAGAGTGAAAGCCCGTGAAGCGAAGGAAGCCTCAGTCTTCCCGAGCAATTAGCGAAGTGGGGAAAAAAAGGAGGGAAAAGTACACACGGGCTAGCTCAAGCGTGTAGCGCGTAATTTCCTCACTTCGGGGAACTCGTTGGCCTGGATAGGGGCGCAATTCACTTTTGCTGTTTAGCCGTTCTGCGACAGGTTGCGACCACGTATAGCAGCAACGAAGAATGGAAGAAGCTATGGATGTTATAAAGGTGAAAGAAAACCGTCTTTTGTTAGCTATCTTACCGTAATAGGAAAAATAACCGGATAAGAGAAAGATGCATGCGTCCCTGCGTGTGCATGCGTGTGCATGCGTGTGTGTGTGTGTGTGTGTGTGTGTGTGTGTGTGTGTGTGTGTGTGTGTGTGTGTGTGTGTGTGTGTGTGTGCATGCGTGTGCATGCGTGTGTGTGTGTGTGTGTGTGTGTGTGTGTGTGTGTGTGTGTGTGTGTGTGTGTGTGTGTGTGTGTGTGTGCTTGTTTGTGAGAGATAGAGAAATAGCACTTCCCCTATAGGAGGAATGGGGGCAAGTGAAGGTTTGCGTGTGTGTGGCTGACCTAATGTTTCTTTATTATCTTTATTTCTTTCTCCCTTTTTCCTTTTTCTTTATCTCTTCTTTCTTTCTTTCTTTCTTTCTTCCTTTCTTTCTTTCTTTCTTTCTTTCTTTCTTTTCTTCCTTCTTTCTTTCTATTGCATAGTGCTATGCTACCTCCCAACTTTTTCCACCTACCGGGCCAAGAATCGCAACTTCACTCCCGTGCTTAGCAGTATACCAATTCAACTGCTACAGGCAACAGCGGTAATGGCCCTCATAAGCAGGCCGTAATGACGTGTGTGCAATGTTAAATGGCAGGTGGCCCCGATAAAAGAACAGATTGCCACATCGGAAGAGGCTAATCGCTGACACGATCGAGAGAGGGTCAATTATTGCAAAAGGCGCACACGAGATTAAGTTCGTGGTCAATAAAGTTATTTTCGTCCATCCATAAAATCTGTACTGGGATGCTTTTCGGAACGCTTTTGAGAAAGACTGCTCCATCACATTTGCAAAGTCCCCAAAGGAGCACTATACAGGGCGTTTCAAGAAATGTGTCCACTCTGACTGCAAAATTACAGAACGCAAGTATCTGTGCGCTATCTGCGGCGTTCACTTTACTGTGGCACATGGAGTTCCATACTGTAATACCTAGAGGGGAATCTGGCCCTAGTGTCTGGGCTGGTTCCTTCAGCGGTGCTTCTACCCCCGTGAGAATTATGGGAAGTACAGGCTTCAGATTCGATTAGGAAGGATTACGTTCTTGAGATTCGAGTCGCTTCTATTCTGAGTGTAAAACAAAGTGATATGAACTTAGAATCAATTGAAACTTGCTTCAATTGTTTTTACGCAAACTTCAAAGCAAATAGCTTTTGTGACCAAGCGGCAAAAGTGAAACCTGGGCAAATTCAATCATCAGGGTGTGCATCACTCTGCCATTGCGTTCTAGATTTGGCATCAACATTCAATAAATTATTTCTTACAACATTTGAAAACACACATGCTTGTTTTCTTTCCTCGAAAGTATGTATTATCTATTTATGAAAATAACAAACAGTATTAAGTGAGAAACACTCATCGTTTCGTCTTCTGTGACGCTAGGTGTGTTTGTCCCAGTGATGTATCCCCAACGCTTCTCTGGTTTTGTTGTGAAGTCGAGTCAGCGGAGCGTGACAGTGCGTCTACTTAGCATCGTCATCGTTTTGCAGTCGATTTAAAACGAGTTTAGGCAAGACGTGCTCGTGAAAAAACATGAAGTCGAGGCAATGTTCTGCACTGGCATGATACGCCACATCCACTTGCAGCAGTGAGTGAACGACACTTCGTTTAAACTGTCAAATACGACTCGTAAAGCTCGGACACCGCAGCAAATCAGGAGATCTAGTGGTCGTCAGCCTCTTCGAACAACAAAGGCACCGCTCCAGCCTTTTTCACCGCACCTTACTACCCGCGCTGCGCGAAGAACGAAACTTAAACTGTAGGAAAAAGTCCGTAGACAGTTCGCTAGCTAACCCTATCCAATCCGAAGCCTGTACTTCCCATGATTCCCGTGGAGGTACACGATCGCATCGCCAGATTTCTCTCTATATATTATTGTATGAAACTCTATGCTGTGGCGGAACACATCTTCGGATGTGTAGAAACATCAGTTATGGCAGTAATTATAGGAATAAACACCACTAACCTTCTAACCAGTGAAAACTTCAAACATCAAAATGAGCGATCGAGCCAAATGGGCGAACTCAAGCTCTTGCTGCGAATAGTCCATATCCATGCAAATCAATTCTGCGGAAACCAGCAAGGCGGCGGAAAGGTTAAGAATGAGAAAATAGACAATTACCCGTTGTGACATGAGCCACGAGGATTTCCTCGTGGCTTTGTGCTACAACGGGTAATGGTCTATTTTCTCTTTCTTTGCCCCTTCGAAATTTCTGAAAGGCGGCCACTGGTAATCACAACGTGGCGACGAAAGCCGACCCATTTAGCAGGCAAAACCGAAACCGACGACCCGTAGAGCGCATCTACCATAACTTCTGCGAGATGATTTAGACATCAAACAAAAGCTTTTAAGAAACCCGACGTTTCGAAACCGACTTGGTTCCTTCCTCAGGGGTGACTGCGGGACGATAGTTATAGCGCGAAAACATGAAGGACATGAAGGACACGAGCGTGCCCGCCTTGTCTCTGTGTCGCCGTTCTGTTCTCGCGCTATAACTATCGTCATGTCATACCAACTAGCCCAAGCTGCCACACTTCTAAGTGACTGCGGGACTACGAACCAGAGGCGTTTTCAAGGCATTCGCGGGGCGGATAATGACCCTCTCTCTATCGTTTTGCTGTGGAGCACAGTCCATGTGTATACACTGGGGAAGGGTTCCGAGAAAGCGGATGATGTTATGGGCTGTCTCTGTATGTGCCATGACTCGAGAAATAACCTTCTCCTCCAGTTCGGCTGACTTTCAAGGATGGCCGTCGCTTCGAAATTTATCCGGTGATCCAACGTCTAAGCATGTTCGGCGACTGCACTGCGCTCTTTATAGAGCTTCCGGACATCGTTGGCGTGTTGCTTCAGTTGTTCCGGTAGGTTTTTCGTCTCGCCGATATATGAAGAGGGGCACTTGGCGCTCGGTAGACGACACCGGGGGTCCTGTCCATTGTTGGCCGGTCTTTCGGGCGGGGCAGGAAGGAGGCGGCCGAGCGTACACGAAGGCACGTGCGCGATTCGAACTCCTTCCTTCTTGAAGATCCGCGCCAACATCTCGCTGGTTCCCTGAACGTATGGGACCAGTACGCGTATCGGGGGGCTGCCAATCAAGGTTGATTGAAGAAAGTGCAACGGTCTGGAGTTCTCCGTTCGCAGGAAGCCAACGCACACTGGCCGCTACCTTCAATTTGATGCTTCCCCTACCCGCCTGCCACAAGGCCTCGGTTGTGACCACGCTACTACAGAGAGCTAAGAACGTATGCTCCAATGACACGGAGCGAAAAAAAGAAGAGGCCCGCGTAATTGCGGACCTCAGAAAAAATCGATACCCGAAAAACTTCATTCGAGCCGTCACCCGTCGCGCAGAGAAACAGAGAATACAAAAAAACCCAATCAACCTTCATTGGCAGCCCCCCAAAACACGTACCGGTCCCATATATTCAGGGAACCAGCGAGATGTTGGTGGTGGTGGTAGTGGTTAGAGGATGAGAAAAGGCACCTAATTTCTGCAACCCAGTCGGGAGCACGGCGCAGTGCCTCGAGATGTTGGCGTGGATCTTCAAGAAGGTGGTGGAGGTTGTGGTTAGAAGAGAAGAAAGGCACCTAATTTCCGCAGCCCGTTCAGGAGCATGGCGCAGTGCCTGCAAGAAGGAAGGGGTTCGTATCGCGCACGTGCCTTCGTGTACGCTGGGCCGCCTTCTGCCCCACCCGAAAGACCGGCCAACAATGGACAGGACCCCCGGTGTCGTTTACAAAAGTTCGTGCGCCGCTGAGACCCCTCTTCGTATATCGGCGAGATGAAAAACCTACTGGAATGGTTGAAGCAACACGCCAACGATGTGCGGAAGCTCTACACAAAGAGCGCAGAGCAGTCGCCGAACATGCAGAGACGTTGAATCACCGGATAAATTTCGAAGCGATAGCCATCCTTGAAAGCGAGCCGAACAGAAGGAGAAAGTTATTACTCGAGGCGTGGCACATAAAGTGACAGCCCATAACATCAACCGCTCTTTCGGAACCCTTCCCCCAGTGTATACACATGGACTGCGCTCCAAGACAAAACAAGAAAGAGAGGGGGGGGGGAATAGAGGGGGGGGTCATTATCCGCCCCACGAGTGCTTTGAAGACGCTGCTGCTACGTAGTCCCGCAGTAACCCCTGTGGAAGGAACCAAGTCGGGTTCGAAAAGTCCGGTTTCTTCAAAACGTTTAGTCGGATCATCTCCCAGTTTCATACCTAACCATACAGACTTCTGTCGAATGTTTTAATTCAACCATAACTTCAAAAACGGTCTAAATGACGACACTGTTTCTCTCACATCGGGGGAAGAGGTAAGCCAGGGTCGATAAGCGGCCATGCGACAGGATAGCGCTGCCACGAAATGAAGTATGTTGATTGAAGGTTGATAACAGTGAGGGAAACATATAACGTCGTCATTGAAGGTGTTTTCGAAGTGAATGGTAGATGCGCTGCTTCGTGCGTTGGTCTCGGTTTCGCCCACTAAATTTAATTTATTCCACCCGTGGTGATTAGCAGTGGCCATATTTCAGAAATTTCGAAGTGGCTATAGACTCTTCGCAGCAAGCGCTTGAATTCGCGCATTTCACTCGACCTTATTCCCCAGGTTAAAAAGTTATTTGTGTTAATTTCTATAATTACGCTCATAACCAATCATTGTGCGCGTCTTATGATTACTTCTGTAACACTAAAGGGAATGCCGCAGGTAGCACGCAGATACCTCCTTATGCTAATTTTTGAACAATATTGGACACATTTCTTGAAACACGCTGTATACAGAGCTTCTTTTAACCCCTAAGCGTTAATATGGTACAGGAATCGTTTGCCGTCTGGAGCTAAGACAAAGCAGTACTGTTGCTGACAGCGTTGGTTTTCTGCACAGTGATACTGATATGGCCCCGAAATATAGTACTCGGACTCAAAACACGTGTCATAAAACATTATTTTTTGTCCTGTACATGACGCGAATGCATCAACCTGGCTATTCCCACGACAAAACAAGTAGGTCAAGCCTCCTGGCCCTGTCGTGGGCGTACTGAAGAGCCAGGATTTGATTGTCATAAGCTGGTGATCTGATGAGCCTTTCGAAGCATTCAGCCTTAATACCGGGCCCCGGTGAACCGCAGTCCCAGAGAATGTGGTCTAATGTGCATGCATTTTCATTGCAGGCTTTGCATGTAATTTCTATTTCTTCCTCTCCACACCACTCACCAATTTGAACCAGTGAATAGTACGATTTTGTTTGTAGTTGTCTAACTGTTATGGCTTGTGCTTTTGCGTCGGGGTGCGATGTGAGAAACTTGGAGCGCCGTAAATAACAGCCAGTCGGCATCGCTTTGCGAGTGAATCCTTGAACATGCGAACAGTTTTGGCGAAACGACCCGGACGCCACAATGAAGTGGTGGCTCAGCTTTGTTGGCTTCCGGGATTTTCGGGGTGTCTTAGTCTGATCCGATTCGCGCCAGAATCGCACTGTGGGCTCTCGGCGTGTTTGTCGAAGCATCAACTCAAACGTCAGTTTGTGGTCGCTCTAATACACAAGGTAACCGGGAAGCTAGTATGCAGAGGAGAGGCATATTTTGAACAAATAGAACACGTGCAATAAAGTGACGTCATGCGCATTGGGTACAATCACCAGTCACCGTTGCGCACGGGACCTTCCACTGGCTCTTACCACCGCCATATGCTGCCACCGCAGAATGGACTAGAATGCTTTATTTTATATTATTTAACCTTTCTTAGGCTCTCTTTTTTTTCCTTTTCACTATACGACGCTGTGCTGTCATTTCTTAACGACTGCAGAAACAAACGTCGTTTTTAGCTCAGTCACTATTCTACTACTACTACTACTACTACTACTACTACTACTACTACTACTACTACTACTACTACTACTACTACTACTACTACTAATTCTAGACAATACGCGCTGTTTTGAGTGCACGCACGCCCCTTCACAGTGGTCTAGTGGCTAAGGTACTCGGCTGCTGACCCGCAGGTCGCGGGATCGAATCGCGGCTGCGGCGGCTGCATTTCCGATGGAGGCGGAAATGTAGGCCCGTGTGATCAGATTTGGGTGCACGTTAAAGAACCCCAGGTGGTCGAAATTTCCGGAGCCCTCCACTACGGCGTCTCTCATAATCATATGGTGGTTTTGGGACGTTAATCCCCACATATCAATCATCAATTCAGTGCACGTGCGCGTATTTATGCAAGCACTACCTTTTCGCAGGTATTCACTTAGCCTGCAACGTACAGACTGCAGAGCGAGGCTCAACAAATTTGATAACTGGATGATGATGAATCATCATTTATTGGGCCCAACATTGTTGGTAGCGTGCGCAGGCACCAGACGGGGTGGTTCCCTAGTTGCGGGACCCGTGTGTGTCCAGCAGCTCCTGGCCCCTGTCCGTCAGTGCACGGTGAGTCGGTAGGGCGGGGCTGGATAACAAGGTCTCCCATCGCTCAAGGGGCTGGGGATTCGGGGGGAAGGGACAGTGGGGGGTTCTTAAGTTCTGTGCACACCGCCAAGATGTAAACTGGAGATAGTTAAAAGCCCTGAATAGGGTAATTTTAAAAGGACATTCGCATTGCTGCCTTGTCAAAGACGGAAGTAAAATTGGCGTATCGCGCTTGTGCGTTTTTGTAAATGGATGATATATTAGACTGCTGCTAGCGTTGCACGTGTCCCAACGTTTCTCTTTCGACCATTTCTTTGGCGTGCCAACGAAGAAAGTTGTTTTTTACGCACATGTACAGACACAAAGGAAGAAATAAATAAAAAGTAATAAAAAGATAGCAAAAATATCACGCCGTCAAAGATAAGTTCCAACCCACTTAGCATCCTGCAATATAAGTGAGCTTCCCGAAAGTGTGAACGTGAATTCCCAGCATTGTTGAGGAGGCTTTTTCAGCGCTCAACGACCGCGTATTCACGAAGAAGAAGTGCGCGTGAATGACGCAAATATTCTGAGCATTCTTCGTCGCGTTTGGCGAGGAGAGATGTCTCGCATACCGCGTCGTCATTTGCGGGCAGTTCCTGAGAAAAGATATATGTCACCAAGTTCTCTCTCTCTCTTTTACTTGACGAATTCGGTCAGTAGCGGTGCTTTGTCTGGAAGTGAATGACACGGGAATAACTGCTAACTGCTATAGGCAGTTATGACACGGGAACAATTTTATGTTAGTAAATAGGGGTAGGTGCCGTCGACATACTGGGACACTTGTAGTGACAACCCGGCGCATAGCCTCCGCTGAACCGAACGAAAGCTTGCCACCGCCCTATACGATGACGTGACAACTATGTAGATGCTACTACTACTACTACTACTACTACTACTACTACTACTACTACTACTACTACTACTACTACTACTACTATTTCCAGTACACTGGAAACGCCTGTTTATGCTTTTGACCTTCAAGCTCAGTGAAGGTTGTCGGCGGGTGACCTTCTGGGAAACACCATAGTGATTACAGTGGCGCGTTCACGTAAACGAGCAGCGCTTCGAGGTGAGTGTTTTGTGCTGCCACCGCCAGACGAGGAGGAGAAAAACTTTATTTATCGCAAGAGGGAAAGGTGCGGTGGTGTAGTTTCAAAGGAGAAGTGCTGGCTGCGTCTACAAGCTGACTAAAAGCTGACTGCAGATTTGCGCCGAGCAGCGTCTGTTTGTCGGCTTGCAGTGCAACACGCTGGCGCTACGATGTCGCTATAGCGTGCACTCGAAGCGTATCTAATGGTCCTCGCTTAAACCGATAAAAATATCAATTGTGGGGGTTTAACGTCGCAAAACCACCGTATGATTATGAAAGGCGCTGTAGTGGAGGGCTCCGGAAATTTCCACCACCTGGGGTTCTTAAACGTGCACTTAAATATAAGCACACGAAGCTCAAGTATTTTCGCCTCCATCTAAAATGCGGCCACCGTGGCCGGGATTCGATCCCGCGACCTGCGGGTTAGCAGCCGAGTGCCTTAGCCACTACAGACCACCGTGGTGGGATCGCTTAAACCGAGACATGCAATAAAAGAGCCTCTCAAAATCAATGGTTCGTCCTTTCCCAAGGCAAGCAATACCAAGATACCGCTCTAGAAAACATGTGTTGACCACGCCTTTGTCGTTTTTGTTTTTTTTCTTGTGAAAACTTTGAAACCAATCCCATAGTGCTTCAGAATTCATGTCAAATTTGGATGATGAGTTCTACAATATTTGCTGGCATATAAACGTGCGTAAAAATGACTTCACACTCTCCCCCCCCCCCCCAAAAAAAAACAAAGAGGGAAATTTGGAGTGGGGGCAAAGTTTACGAGTTGCTTGTCTTCATCTTTACGAAGAAATAGTTATGTGGATTAGCTGCTGGGCATTCACCTAGACAAATAATTTTATTCAGTGCTACCCAATATGTTCTGCCCTTATTATAAATTTAAAAGTTTTTGTCATAAGAATCAAACTCAGTTCAGCGTGCCGCATGTATGATCTACGAAAGTAGGTCGTGCAGAAATAACATGATTATCAGACCTGCTGAAGCGACACCGACTTCAATAGATACGTCCTAGAAACACCTTACGCATATTTTCACAGATTATATATTTTACTCAGGTAAACGAGAATATTTCGACGAAGTAATATTCGAAAACGCGTACATGGAGGATGGTGGTTTCATCGGATACTCGTATGGATCTTATGCTTATAGAAACACACACGTACATTTCTGTATGAAAGTTCCTGCGTTATCTCTGCATATTTTCGCAGATACTTATGATGAGTGAGCGCTGTCGGTGGAAATGACAAGTGAACTAAACATGGCAGATGAAGTGCCTGTGCGGAGAACAGCTGAAGAAGCATGTGGTTTAAATGGGGACGGGATGGCACTAACTATAAATGTGTGGCAGAGCCATGAGCCTAATTACTTTCGCATCGGGGTGTTTAGAGGTTTGGTTAGAGTTATGCAGGGCCCGTTTTTTACAGAAAGACGTAATTGCGCTTTTTAGATATACGGGTGAAGTTAAATCCGTAACGCAGCTAGATAAAACTATGGTTCTAAAGAAGTGAAACAAAATATTCATGTGACATAAAAAAATTAACCAAGCAAGAAAAAAAGTAAAGTACAAAGTGAGTGTGTAATACGTGGGGCATTGCTCGTCTTTGGTCTTTTTAGGTTTAATATTCACAATTTAGAATCAACTTGTTCTAAAGAGATATAGCGGACTCAAAGCAGGAAGCTCAACATGCACAGTGGCAAGTGCAATTGGAGTGATAATTAAATGTCCGCACTTGCAAAAGTACCACACGCTTTAATTTTTTGTACAGGGAAAGTTGATGCATCCCCCCCCCCCAATGGATAATAACTAGCGAAGTTGTTTGGCTAATAGCAATAAAGCATTTACGAAGTAAAGAGCTTTTCGAATTTCGCCAGTGAAATATACGCTCAGGATTTTCGTGGAAGTCTTGAGATCTCGCATGCATACAATTATTCTCTCTTTCTCTTTCACATGGTGCCATGGTAGTGCGATCATCTCACCCTCAGCAGGTTCCAGTGCTCGAGAAGAGCGCAACTTCCAAGATTTCTGGTGCAAGCTAGGATACGGGAATTCACCGATAGAAAGCAAAATATTTCCGTATCCCTTTAAAACTGCACGCCGCGTGCAGCGAGCCGCTTTAAATGGTGATTTGATTTTATTTAAGACAAAGAAACTGACGTTTAATGAAAATTCAGGAGAACAGGCCGGCTTTCCCAGGAGCACATGCTACCTCTCAACAAATTAACACTTTCATGACTGCGCCTATTTCCATCATTCATGTGCTAACGATGAAGTTTAACTTTGGGCACTCTCTGATCAAATCTGGACATCTAAAGCCATGCTAAGGGTAAAAAAGCATGCATTTTATTACTTTTAGTTGCGAGTTTTTTTTGTTTTTTTGCTGCGGGATGGTTCTTTAAAGCTTGCTCGCAGTCGGAGAGGTGATCGCTAATGCATGGTTTCGATTATGGTGTCGACGTCCCTCGCGGGTTATCCGCTAAAACGGTAATTTCGACGGATTACTGGGAATCCGAGCGTCATTCACTGGATAATGGTTGCATAAAAAGCACGGAAGACGAGTTAGATTCATCAGACGCACGACAATAATGCGTCATACCAGCTCGGAACATCAGCAGATAACCGTTAGCAAGTTCCGCTCCCTCCTCGGGCCGTTTTATCGCTGCCGCGCGTTGATATAAACGTATATAGTGCAAACTAAGGGTGGGTACTCACTTGCGGTGAAAACCCGCGTGAGATGCCGCATGCAGCAGGCGCGTACGTTCGTGTTCCCATTCGCGTTTTACGCGATGTGGAAACGATGCCACGTCACGTAAAACGCTAGAGAGTTTTAGTACTGCGGAATGGTGCTACGTACGCATCACGAGAGCGCCTTGCGTTACGAGGCGTCGTTTGCCACTAATCGGCTTTTAGTACGCCGTAGTACCCGCGTACGTAACGAGCGTGAAGCGTGTTGCGCCATCTGGTAGATCAAAATAGAAGCACGTGTTGTTAACAGCCAGTGTGAGCCAATCCAAGTGTTATAGCCAGATTATGGCCATATTTTAAGCCACAGAGCCGGTCGGTGCTTGCCTTCGATGCCGCCATTTTGCAAAACGAAGTCTCGCGCTGTCGCGAACTTGTTCGAGAGCGGCGCGATCAGCTCATACGTACGCACGCACGCATCTCATGCGTGCGTACGTAGTGGCTGTGTACGTAACGCGATACGTGCGCGTTGCAGTCTGCGCATGCGCACTACGCAGAACGTGGCGTCCTTACGTACGCAACGCCGCCACGTACGCAGCGTACGCAGTACTAAAACTCTCTGCTAATGGGAACCCGAACACACGCACAGGTCACAATTACGTTTGCCGCGCGCGTTTTCGCCACTGGTGAATACTAACCCTAAAGTTCACCGCCCTTATCTGCACGGTATCAACTTCATTCGGGTGGGAGCACTTAGCGCCGGCTGCAGAAAGAGCGCGCATTTCTGTCCCCGAAGACGGCGCAGAGTGGCCCTTGAGAGCTCCGAAGCGTTAATCGGCTGCTTCTTCATGCAACCACAAATAATGATTGATATGTGGGGTTTAACGTCCCAAAACCACCATATGATTATGAGAGACGCCGTAGTGGAGGACTCCGGAAATTTTGACCACCTTGGGGTTCTTTAACGTGCACCCAAATCTGAGCACACGGGCCTACAACATTTCCGCCTCCATCGGAAATGCAGCCGCCGCAGCCGGGGTTTGAACCCGCGACCTGCGGGTCAGCAGCCGAGTACCTTAGCCACTAGACCACCACGGCGGGGCCAACCACAAATAAACATGCGTGGATGCAAATATTCCATAAAAGGTCAACGCGCAGCAAACCGACCTCTGTTTTACCGCGTCGAGAAACTGCCTCGCGTGATGGCGTGATAGGCACTAGCGCTTACAGTTTTCAGTGCATGTAAATCACAATTGTAATTACAGAGCATATAGTTGCACTATTATTTGGTAAGGGGCTAATAGTTCAAAACATATATTTAGACTTTTTTATGTTTAACCTGTCATGAATAGCATTGATGTTTTCATTTTTTCCCTTTTTGATGATTTTTTTGTTCGATAACTTTCGATAATATTTTAAGTAAGTCTATTGCTTAAAATTATACTGTTAGAGAAACATCTTCATCCTCTCTCATTTCATATTCTACGCTTTAGCGTAGATGAATTTCTGTGGAAGAGAAAAAAAAAAGATTTCTTGACTATACCCGAAAACGGTCGGCTTTCCCGCGGCCGTGAAAGTGTTCACGAGCCATGAGAGGGGCAGGAAGAGAGGAGCGCGTGCACGTGAGTACGACATTAAATAATGAGTTAGTCCGCATGCGTTCCGCTGTCGTTTGAGCCAACATGGGCGACGCCTTCCCAAAAGTAGCATTCGGGAGAAGTTCGTATTTCATGGCCTTTTGAGTCTTTCATCATCATCATCATCATCATCATCATCATCATCATCATCATCATGACTACGTCCACTGCAGGACAATGGCCTCTCCCATGTTCCGTCAATTAACCCGGTCCTGCGCTTGCTGCTGCCAATTTATACCCGCAAAATTCTTAATCTCATCTGCTCACCTAACCCTAATTCTGTCCCCCCTAACCCACTTGCCTTCTCTAGGAATCCAGTTAGTTACCCTTAAAGACCAGCGGTTATCCTGTCTACGCGCAACATGCCCAGCCCATGTCCATTTTCTCTTCTTGATTTCAACTATGATATCCTTAACCCCCGTTTGTTCCCTAATCCATTCCGCTCTCTTCTTGTCTCTTAAGGTTACACCTACTTTTTTTTTTTGCATTGCTCCCTCCGTCGTCCTCAATTTAAGCTGAACCCTCTTTGTAAGTCTCCAGGTTTCTGCTCCATAGATAAGTACCAGCCAGATTCAGCTATTATATACCTTCCTCTTGAGGGATAGTGGCAATCTACCTGTCATGATTTGAGAGTGCTTGCCAAATGTGCTCCACCCCATTTTTATTACTCTAGTTACTTCAATCTTGTGGTTCGGCTCCGCGGTTATTACCTGCTCAAAGTAGACATAGTCTTTTACAATTCGAAGTGCACTAGTACCTATCTCAAAGCGCGGCTCTCTTCCGATGTTGTTGTACATTACTTTCGTTTTCTGCAGATTCATTTTAAGACCCACCTTCCTGCTCTCCTTGTCTAACTCTGTAATCATGAGTTGCAATTCGTCCCTTGAGTTACTCAGCAATACAATGACATCGGCGAAGCGCAGGTTACTAAGGTACTCTTCATAAACTCTTATCCCTAACTGTCCCCATTCTAAGCCTCTGAAGATCTCCTATAAGCACGCGGTAAATATCATTGGGGAGATTGTAGCCTTACACCCTTCTTGATTAGTATTCCGCTGCTTTCTTTATGAATCACTATGGTAGCAGTTGATCCCCTATAGATTTATTCCAGGATGCTTATATGTACTTCATCGACGCCATGATTCCGCAGTGTCTGCATGTCTGCTGGTAACTCTACTGAATCGAACGCCTTCTCGTAATCTATGAAGACTATGTATAGTGGTTGGCTATATTCTGAGCATTTCTCTATTACCTGATTGATAGTATGAATGTGGTCGATTGTTGAGTAGCCTGTTCAAAATCCTGCTTGTTTTTTTTATTTATTGAATTCTCATTTTTCCTTAACTCTGTTAGCAATTACCTTTGTAAATAGCTTGTATACTACGGGGAGCAAGCTGATCGGCCTGCAATTCTTTAAGTCCTTGTCATCTCCTTTCTTATGTATTAAGATCATGTTAGCATTATTCTGTACCTCCAACTTCCACTCCATAATGATACTCGTCAGATTATCATGCATTGCGTCAACGCTAAGGTTGGTTTCTTCGATAAGAGCCGAGTACCTGTTCTGAAGTAGGACTCTGAATTCCTCTATTTTTCCCTCTCAGTGCTAGCTCATTGATTGGGCTCTTGCGTATCAGTTTCTGTCGTTCCTTCTTCAAGTCTAGGTGAATTCGAAACCGTATCATTCTACGGTCACTGCCTCGTACCTTGCCAAGCGCTTCCACATCTTGCACGATGCCTGGGTGTGCACTCAATATGAAGTCTACTTCGTTCTTATTTTCGCCATTATGGCTCCTGCATGTCCACTTACGGTTTTCTCGTTTTTGGTAGAAGGTATTCAAAATCGGTAATTTATTGCGTTCTGCGAATTCTACTAGTAGCTCTTCTCTGGCATTTCTAGTACCGATGCCATAATCTCCCACTGCCTGGTCTCCAGCCTGCTTCTTCCCTACCTTTGCATCAGTCTCCCATCAGTATAGTATACTGTGTTTTTACGTTACTCATTGCCGATTCTACGTCTTCATAGAAGATTTCAACGGAAGCGTCATCATGGCTGGATGTAGGCGCGTAAGCCTGTACCACCTTCATCTTGTATCTCTTATTGAGTTTAATTACGATACCTACCACCCTTTTATTAATGCTACAGTATTCCTCTATGTTGCCAGCCATGTTTCTGTGAACGAGAAACCCCACTTCCAGTTGTCTTCTGTCAGCCAAGCCCTGATAGCAAAGGACGTGCCCATTTTGTAGCACCGTATAGGCCTCATCTGTCTTCCTAACCTCACTGAGCCCTATTATATCCCATTTAACACCCTCTAGCTCCTCGAATAGTACAGCTAGACATCCCTCACTAGAAAAGATTCTAGCGTTAAACGTTGCCAAGTTTAGGTTCCAATGGCGGCCTGTCCGGATCCGACAATTCTTAGCACCCTCTGCTGCGTTGCAGATCTGACCGCCGCCTTGGTCAGTTGCTTCGCAGCTGCTAGGGACCGAAGACCGTGAGTTGACCTATGCATGTAGATGCACCCTCTCCCTATTCTCCCCCTCTCTCGATTCGGAACATTGACGCAGGCATTGTTTGCTAGCGAATTTCTTCATTTAAAAAAACCAGCTGCTTGCGCTGCACAACCGTTCAGTGGCCACCTCGTATACCTATATAGGCACTGGATCTTGACCTCCAAGGTAGTGCCGGCAAGAGATTTTTCCCGTGCGTTGTTCAACAATAAAATTAGCACCTAGCGCGTTATTTAAAAGTGAACTGTGGTTCTCTGTGTTCAATCGGCGTCTTCTGCTTCTCATTGCCCATTAGTTCCGATTGACATGTTTGAATAGGAAACACAGGTCTATCACTGCTTTCTTTGTGCCTCCCCAGGATTTTCTCCTTCACAACACCGTGATGAGCGCCAGCGTCAACGCCACCGCCAGTGTGAGCGTTAGCGCCTGCTGGTTCCCTTTAGCGGCAGATGGCGTAATTTTTTGTATTATTTTTTGTGACTTTTCTATATATATGGGACATGACGGGGCATGACGGCGGTCACGAACGATGATGGTGACGCCGACCGCGAAATACAGCCGAGAGTGTCCATATAATTCCTATCGTAAAAAAAAAATAAAGGCAGTTTACAATAAGCTCGCGAAAAAGCGTCGTCTTGTTGACAGACGACCATAGCACCGATATTCGAGCAATCTTATCATTCCACAAGGCTGCCATTTTGTTCCGGTAGCAAGGTTGTCTGTATCGTATTCGTCTCCGATGTTACCTGCGCGAAGCAGCCTATTTTGCCGGCTATACGGTGAAAACTTGAATGGGTCTTAAGTTACTCGCTGTCCCCTTAGTGGTCGATTCAGCCTTCTGCAGTGTGTTGGAACACACACTTAATTTGGTTTTTGAGTGGTGGCAAAGTTGTACCCACGTTCCTTTCTTTGCGTGACCTAATATTCTGCAAATGCTCTCTAGTCACTGTTGTATGCTCGCTTGAAGTCTCACTACACTTTCTTCTGCTTTCTATTGTGCTAATTCGAACGTGTTGTTGTTCACTCACGAATATTATCAACCCGCCTCCATTGAGAAGTTCCGATAGTAATTCTGGCTGTTTTCTAGCAAGCTCCTACTCGATACAATCACTTTATTGCA
Organism: Rhipicephalus microplus; assembly: GCF_043290135.1. Classification (NCBI taxonomy): domain Eukaryota; kingdom Metazoa; phylum Arthropoda; class Arachnida; order Ixodida; family Ixodidae; genus Rhipicephalus; species Rhipicephalus microplus. Next base: position 268,364,405 of record NC_134701.1, on the reverse strand, counting down.
GACGAAGGCAGAGTCATCTCCTCATTGTTTCGAGTACCGTTTCTAAATGGACATCGGGAGCACCTCGAATTGCCACCTCATGAACATCCTACACACATCCCTTAATGGCTGGGTATATTGTTAAAATAACATTTGTCCGCCACCGTTGTGTCCTTATGAACTTTTGGTGCTGCTGCTGAGGCAATCAACTTCAGCAGTACTTTGCTGACTGTCGCGTGCGCTGCGCTTTGTTGAAGCGAAGAACGAGACGAGCTGTTTTATCGCTCACTCACTATGATCGACGTACACGTGTCGCCTGAAGCCCCAAGAGGGGATGGCCTCCGTCGTATCGTTCAGTCTAAAGACCCCAGAGACGAGAGCTCGAGGAACAAAGTACACCATTTAATCTACAGCCCCGCTTCTTTCTTTCTTCCTTTCTTTCTTTCTTAGTTTCTTTTTTTCTCAGTTATCATTCTTCCTTCGTCGATAAATTTGGGTCTTCGCTCGTTCATGTACTTCATCTTCGAGAACAACCTTCTTCTTTCAACTTTCTTTTGTTAGTTGTTTGTTTCTGTTGAATTCCCACTTCTTGCTTAATTCTCAATTGTGTTCTTTTCCTTCATCTTTTTTCTTATTTTATTATATTCCCACATATCGTCTCAAGAGAAGACAAAAAAACATAATAAATAAATATCAGAAATGAACAACGAAGCTAGCATGTAATGTCTGAGAATTTGATGCGACTTTTCTCATTCATCGTCAGAATGAGCATTTAGCTGTTTGGTCTGGTAATACAAGTAGATAATTATTGCGCTTTACGCTTTGTATTAACGCTTCTACTTTTCGTTTATACATTTATTAGAGTTTGCAATATTTCATAAAATTTTATGTGAACCATTCTTGGCCAATGCCCCAGTAAGGGTATGAGCCATATGACAATATAATAAACATAGGCTGGTTAACCTCCCTGCCGTTCTTTTCCCCCTATTTTCCTTCTAATAATAATAATAATAATAATAATAATAATAATAATAATAATAATAATAATAATAATAATAATAATAATAATAATAATAATAATAATAATAATAATAATAATAATAATAATAATAATAATAATAATGATAATAATAATAATAATAATTATAGTAATAATAATAATAATAATTGGCGTAGTCATCGCCATTACGAATGTATGTAGTGAAGTAGAATATCACACTCTAGTTCACTATAACGAAGCCTATGCATGTGCGTGCTTCATTGCGGTAGTAGTATGAAGTACAAATGCACGTGACGCAGCGAGTGTACTTCAAGAATGAATGAATGAATGAATGAATGAATGAATGAATGAATGAATGAATGAATGAGTGAATAAATGAATGAATGGTACATCAGAGTCGTCCTCCGTAAGCCCTGAGTGTCCGCCCATCGTGTTCGAGAATAATCTCCACGCACGGCTTTTATGATACTGCTCTTGATAAATGAATGAAAGAAAAGAGGCAGTGAAATTATTTCATTACGAGGTAATAAGACTGACAAGCAAACTCTGGTAATGAAGCATTGTGCGACAACCACCCCGTCCGAATTAAAGGACCTTGTTTGCCTCAATTATTCATCCCGTACATATCCCAATCGTTGAGAAAAATAAGGTCATTTGTTCTTCCCGTTATTCTCACAATATATTGTTACGGGTAACTTGTTTAATGAACTATTTACAGCGCAGGGAACCCGACGAGCAAAATGGCGTCAGACCAGCATCCAACGGAAAAACCCACTTCGTCTTCCTCTTTCATGCAGCCGTGTTTAGCGGCTGTTTTGTATCAATATTAAGAAAAAAGAAAGCACCTTTCTCAAAATATAACGATACACAAAATAGAAATCAGCTATAGCGCCATCACGGAGCGCGTTCCTGTGCTTTTCTTGCTGTTTTTTTCAGCGCTTGCTTATTGTTTTCAATCATGAAATATATATAGCTCGTCTGCGAACCTTTGTTTCTTGTAACGACCTGCAGGACGTGAACAAGGAAGCCATATATGTCAGTTATTGAGAGAAGACCACCCGGAACCTACAACTGTGACAGTGACACATTCTCCATGTGGACACTGCCACAAATATTATTATGTTGAAACATAGCTTGATGGGGATGGAGCGTAAGAAAGAATGGGAGCCAAGTTTAGCAATGTTTACAAAAAAAAAAACACATGTCTCATCGTTACAACAAGAAGGTAAAACGTGTCCTTGCATAAATATTTTAATGTTTACTGTACATTGATGTAAGAGAGCTTGCACTGTGTCTATTGGTGCTTGACAGTTTGAACACCGCTTAGCGCGGATGCATCTAAGTTACCGCTTATTCATGCGTTTCCATCCCGAAGACTAACATCCATCAATAATGACTAAACGAATCCTTGTGGACATAGGTGAGTACGCAAACAGAGAAAGCGATGTGACAGCCCGAAGAAACGACTCACTGGGCGCCCAACTTTACCTAAGATCAGCTACTCGAGGCATGTCGGAGTTCTTGGACGCCACGACCCAACCAGAGGGAAATTCAAAGTGCGTTGGGCACCCTCTGTTCGCCGACCACGATTTGACGTAGGGCGAGCCAGGTGGGCGAAAGCGGTGAACGAGGAGTTCGTAAATTCATGTGAAGCAGGCGCGTTGCTCTACGCGTCGCAGAGCAATTTTTTAGATGCGAAGCAATTCTTTGACTAGCCTGTGTAACGCTGTCCGTCCGTGTCTCCGTGCCAAAGCACCGCACCTCACACCCTCACCGCAAGTGTTGGGGAGGTTCCAAGCAGGGCGCGCCTTCCCTCGCAGTGCATTGTGACGTCACTCTCTCCCTCGCCTGTCACGCGCTCGCCACGTGTCACCTCTCAGTTGTTTAACCCAATCCACCGCGCGCAGCGTCCGAGCACACATCGAGTGAACACTCTTCCACCTCATTCATCCGCGCGGGTTTCCTCCGCAATTCAAAAGAGTTCGCGCGTGCCGCTCCTCTACTCCGGCCGTTGAGGTGGCTACCTACTACTACTACTACTACTACTACTACGGTGACAACTACTACTACGACACACATCACGGACGCACGACACGTGGCTTAAGGAGCTTCGCCCCCAAAAAGGCGTTTTTTTCGAGGGTTCCAAGCATGTAACCATGGCGCAGTGGATAGCACGCCCGCCATCTGTTGCCATGGACCCGGAGGTCATGGGTTCGACTGAGGAGAATAGAACGTCTGTCTTCTGATCGTGCGTATTTTTGACGTCACATGCCTGATGGAAATACGTCTTTGATGTTTTGGTGGGCCACGGTAGAAAACAATTTTGTGTTAAAAAAAGAGAGCAAAAGAGAGGAAGTACTGATCAGAGAACGCTGGGCTAGTTAGAACGGACTAATCAGCGCGCGTCCATGCAAGCAATGGTTGTGTTGTGTAGCCATTAGGTGTCTGTTTTGTATTTTTATATTTAAAAACTCTGCATACCATATGGCGCTCGAGAATCCGGCGTCCGCGCGGCGAGCGGCATTATTAGAGGATGACAATTGAGAAACCTCACGTGACCAAGGGAAGACGAAGTTTGGTTACATGATCGCGTAACAGAGTGACGCTGCCAGTGATGACCTCACACCCTATTAGGGAGTTTCCGAATATCGTACGCAAAGTAGCAGGCGTTGCGGGCGCAGCGTTAGCATTCGTCACCCAATGGGAGCCCGCAACAAATGAGCGCACGGCGCATGCACAACAAAGTGTTGCGTACGTTATCATAAAGCTCCTTAAGGTGACGTCACATAAATATTGAATAGTCGGCGCACTCAGTGCTTTCGCATTCACTGGAAGTTAATAGGAAGCCATGCGCTTTTGGGGCTTACTTTCAACGAGTTTTTTGTCTTAACGCCTAACTTTTCCGACAAAGAAAACATACGCTGTGAAGTGTTATAACGCAACACGATTGTAAAAACACTGCAGATGCAACGTATTAGGTGAATCACCGTAAAGCCAAGCTTTGTTGAATTGTGTCATGTAAATGACACGCAAGGACAAATGCGACGTGCGAAACAGAGCTTGTTTATAGAACAGTTTGCATATGGCTAACCGACCGACTGACCGACCGAATGGCTGGCTGGCTGGCTGGCCAGCTAACAACCAGCCGACTGACAGACCAAGTCAAACAAAAAAACTGAAAATGAGCACACAAGCAAAAGGCCTCTCGTGCCTGCATAACAAAAGAACAACTGTGTTTGCAGATGTGAACGCCCCTAGTGGCTCACTTTTTCGACCTGCACTGTTCAGCCAATTCTGTTTCTGAACAGTAGACTCAGTGGCGTGTCAAGCCGTCAGAGGAGCCAAACCTTTTGCATAACATTCTTTAAATTCCAGATTCTGCGATGACGGCAACTGCATAAACTATTGACACATTTTAACCCCAAGACCGTGCTCTGAGAACGGCCGAGCGCTTCGGACATCGCTGTCTCATCTCATTACTTTGGATTCACTTAGGGGTAGCTTGCGACGCAATAAGCTTTGACGACGCTTTGGAGTCGGGTTCGGCCGTCATATGGGATCCTGCTTTAATTAAATTACGGCGCATTCAAACGACTATTATACATCCTGAACTTTCACTGAGGCGCCGACTACAGAATACTGCTTACAAGAGAAACATCCGCTCGCACTAAGCCTGATAACTTTGGTAGCTTGGCGCTAAAGTTCTAACGAAAACGTTGGTGGACTAATTAAATTCGCCTTAGGGACGGACTACATAGCAACCATACGAACAAACATCAACGACAGCTATGCATTCTAACGAGGACACCGGTGAAGTTTGCTGATTAGAAAATTGCTCTATACACGGCTTATATTTATTACCTGTTTGGTGTCATACGAGGAGACGAGATGCCCTTAGAAATAAGCTCTGCCGAATGGACATGAGCTAACGTTACGTAGTTCAGCGGACGAGCTGCGGGCTTTGTTTCCTGAATTTGTCACAGGACTGCGCTGCAGAGGGCTCCATCGAGGGTATTAAAATGCCGTTGACGTTGACGGCTGTGTAACATGGACACCAACAATTTTATGCTGTTGACGCGGCCAGCTGTGTAACATGGACACCAACAATTTTAACGCAGACGAGTGGTCGCGTGAATTGCGCCTCTGCATATCACAATTAATCACGTCGCGTCATTTACAGGGCAATGTGCACTTTGCTTTCTCAGGCTACTAATGAGTATTATCAAAGTTAAAATTCGGTGACAAAAATAAAATTACTATGCACTTCAAATTGAAAGTCTCTTTGATTGGGACCAGTGCGCTCTTGCAGCTCGTATCGATCATTTTATTATACTCTAAGAATTGTCGAGGCAAGCCCCTGACGTCGCCTCATGGAAGGGCTATAGGTCCGGCCACCTGAACTTGCTGGTTTCAACGAATAAGGATCATTACTCCTTCTCTTTGTGAGCCTAAAACACTTTGAGAGTGACCATTTGCATATCTATCTATCTATCTATCTATCTATCTATCTATCTATCTATCTATCTATCTATCTATCTATCTATCTATCTATCTATCTATCTATCTATCTATCTATCTATCTATCTATCTATCTATCTATCTATCTATCTATCTATCTATCTATCTATCTATCTGTCTGTCTGTCTATCTATCTATCTATCTATCTATCTATCTATCTATCTATCTATCTATCTATCTATCTATCTATCTATCTATCTATCTATCTATCTATCTATCTATCTATCTATCTACCCCTGGGTGCTCTCCTGGTCATCTCTTTAACTGGACACATGCCAAAGTTTTCATGGAAGAGCTCTGGTGTATGAAGAACATGGTTATCAGGTGCTTCTTTATTTATTTATTTATTTATTTATTTATTTATTTATTTATTTATTTATTTATTTATTATAGGAACCTTTCAGGTCTGAAGGCGCTACAGAAAGGAGTGGTGTAAATAATACTACGTGCAGTTTGAAAAATATATAAAAAAGGAACAGGACACAGAAAAACAAAATTAATAGGCCATCATGTACGGCAAGCTTGAAGTTTGTTAGGTACGTTATGCAAGCCACAGAGGCGGGAAGGTGGTTCCAGGTGGTGCTTGTCCTTAGCACAAATGAATCGCTATACAGACTGGTGTGACAGGATGGTAGGTCCACCTTAAAGCGATGATCGGTCCTTGGTGATATGAATCGAGGTGGACGAAAGAGGGCGTCTTTCAAATGTCTGCAATGAAAGATCAGGTAAGTTTAGGGTGCTCAACATGAATGTGACACTTGAATGACATGAGTCATGCGATAAGATGAAACGTGCTGCGTGATTCTGAGTGGCTTGGAGAGATTGAATGATAATGACCTGAGTTGGGTTCCATATGGCGCATGCGAATTCTAGTTTTGATCTGACCAATGCTTTATACAACGTTACCTTGAGGGAAAATAAAGTAGAGGAAACGTTGTGGCGCAAATAACCAAGCATGTGGTTAGCCTTGTTATCACATATTCTGTGTGTTTATTCCAGAAAAGATTAGAAGATATGTGAACACCAAGGTATTTACAGTTGTCAATAGATGCTAATAGAATGTTTTTGAGGCAATGAGTACGTGGACAGTGGGTGGTAGTGCGACGTGAATTTTGCATGCTCTTGCATTTTGATGTATTAAGTGTCATGAACCATGTGTTACACCATGCGAATGTTCTATCTAGGTCACGTTGAGTTATAAGATGATCCACATGACTGGTTATTTTCAAGTAGAAGACCCGATCGTCCGCGAAGAGACGCACAGTAGAGAAAAAAAAACACAAGAAGGAAGATCAATAGTGCAAATTAAGAAAAGCAGTGGGCTTAAAACAGACCCTCTCAGTACACCAGATGCTACTGTGGAATTAGGTGAACAACAATTATTAGCTGTCACGCACTGGCTGCGGTTTCAGAGGAATTATTTAATTCATGTAAGCACATTGGGGTCGATGTTCAGCTGAGTAAGTTTGAAAATGAGTAGTTCATGCAAAACGGAGTCAAATGCTTTAGCGAAAGCTAAGTATATGCAGTCAGCATCAAATTCTAGATCTGCGTTAATAAACAAGTCGTTAGTAAAACACAGGAACTCCGTTTCGCATGAAACTATTTTATGGAAGTCATGCTGACAAATGCTAAAAAAGAAGGAATCGGATTCAAGAAATTCAATGAGTTGCGAATATATGACATGTCCAAATATTTTTGCTGGAATCGATGTCAAAGATATGGGACCATAGTTATTGGGGCAATGTACATCACCAGATTTACGCACAGTTACCACTTTCCCAGCCTGCCAGTCAGATGGCAGTGAAAAATTTTTGACAATATTAAAGAAGAATAGACTTGAGCAGACGTCAACATTTTTGACGAAATGCAATCTCGACCAGCCCATGATGGCACTTTCAGGTTTACAACGAGTTTTTCGACACCAATTGCATCAATGACAATGGATTTCATTGACAGGAAATTAGTGCTTGATAAATGTGGAAGCATAGTGGGGATGCTGTTATAAAAGTGTGCAGCAAAGAGATCGATTGCGTGAGATACTTGATGCATGCGTCAAGAAACTTTTTCCTTCAGTGACGTGTGTCACATACTCGCATACTGCGGCACACGTAATGCGGGTATGAGCCTCAGGTGATGAACAGTTTGCATCAAACCAGAAACGGTGATGGCAGGACTTCTAAAATCTTTGCAGGATCGTGTTATGAAGGTTGTGTGGCTGAAAACGCCGGGACAGCCATCAGCAGTGTTTTAGGTTAGGGAACATTTTGAAAAACGGCAATATAGACAATCGCATTTAGAGCTGGAATCAAACCCAGGCATTCGGCGTGGAAATCGAGTAGAAAACGTCATGCTGAGGAGACGTGTGACAGCATCGTGATGATCGTCCCTCCGCGGGGCTCGGACAGTCGTCTACCGAATAATTAAATAGTCTTTCTCTTTCCTGTTTCTACCACAGAGCTACGTCAGTGTTTGAAACAGCTTACGAGAGGTCAACTGTGGACGACGACTTTCATGTATTACCGTATTTTATAACAATGTATTATTGCTTCATAAACATTGGATTAATTTCTGTGACTCGTCAAGCTATGGTCAACGATGGAACACGCCGAAGGAATATCTCGAAAGCCGCGTTTTTATGACATGCGCATCATCGCACCATAGCTTGCAGTTCGTTTCGATGAAACGGACGCCTGTGCTTTATTGTGAGTACCATCATTTCGTCGGACCATAGGATCGTCGTGGGCGTTAATACAGTCGACGTGCTTAATAAACCCACTGTAAATTCCGTAGCTGTGTGCGAATATGAAGCCCTAGGAGTCTACCCACCCTCTGATGCTGTTGCTCCTTCAAATAGGTACTTTCCTTAAAATAGACGCTTTCCTCAAATAGCCAAGACCTTCAGAAAGTGTCCCCACACCATCGGGACGAAATTCCTTGCTGCGGGCCTGCCTGGTATATACCCTCAATTATTCAATCATTTGAGACGCTTTGTCACACAATTCTGTACATTACTTTTTTTCCCTAGCTGTGTTTACTGGCTAAAAAACGCAGGGTAGACCGACCTTTTGATGAATCGAACCACCCGCGTTATAAATGTGTCGTAATTTACCTTAATTTTGCAGTGTAGTGTTGCATGAAGTTACTTTCCTGAAGTCACTTTTTTAAATATAATCACTTTCGATGTTGAACTACCATGTCCAACTAATAGTTCGATATGCAACTTCTTGCGAGCCAAGACAGAAGAATTTTTTCTTTGCTCAAAATAACATAACCGAAAACGAACTTTCACTGTATTTCAAGCCGTATGTTTGGATTTTATTTATGCGAAAACAGAGCGTGGGTGACATGAAGATAGCTAGTAAATTGCAATTTGATTAAGGTAGATTGCTAATTATAAAACTGATTAAGGTGGATTACTATAATACACATAAATTAGCGTACTATGACGTTACGTTTGTTAAAATAAACACAAGTGCCTTGAAATATAAATGTGTCAATTTGAGGCAATTACAAACAGGAACGTCGGTAGTGTGAAAGGATTAACCTGGAATGATATTTATCAGGAAAAAAAACTAAATATGCAAAAACAAAATATGCATGCACAAAACAAAATATGCATTTTTATGTTATGCCAAAAACTTTTTCTGATTTATGTTATTGAAAGCATTTTATATCACAGGGCGGCGGCGTTACAAAGTGAAACGCTTTAGTTCATCTCGCAGAAAAGCTTTCACGTTGCTTTGTTGGTGATAAGATGATCCATCACTGTAGCGATAGAAAAAGGTAATGTGACTGCGCTTGTTGCTGATGCACACTACTAAAAATGACGCTACTTAACGCGAAATTCGAATGTATGCATGTGGCAGAGGCAAACCGAGATGGAGGTCAAGTGAAGCTGTCCTTTCATTGCAATATTTTTGAAGTGATCGTACCGTAGATTGTCTTCATGTTCTCGCTGCTCGATATTTTTTCTCGAAGTGATTTACTAACATCGCGTGAGCAAGGCTTACGCGCAACGCAGTACCACCTGTTAAACGTACAAGTTGTAGCTGGCGTAAGTTACGGCAGTCTTACTAAGTAAAGCGATAATGGTTACAAACTGAATCGAGGCTGGCGTAATGCAAAACTGGAAGAAGTAAGTAAGGAAATAAATAAATAAAAACGGAGAGACAATTAGATGGCGGGTGCGACAAATCTTCAAGTTCTGGCAGCTGTTTCGCTCCGCTCGCAATCTTTCACTGGCCTCAAAAACGAAGAAAAAGAAAAGGAAGGAAGATGCCTTTGCAATACAGGACTTCCGCAACTTCAAGAAATCTAGTTTCCGGTCCTTTAACATAGTGGATTGCCATGTCTTACCGCTGAAGCCTCGACTTCCATAAACTCGTCCGGCCTCGTTATCTATCGTTTCTTTTCTTTCATTTTTCTTTCATTCACTGTTTCCTGTTACCGCGCAAGGATTCGTTACGTTCTTTCTCATTTACTTTTAGACTGATAGACGTCTACGCTAGCTGCGTTATACACGGAATGCACCCTTTGTTTTCTGAAGAGCCGTTCACTAGGTGGAACAACCGAAACGGTGAGCGCAGTTCTGGAGGATCGCGTGATACGAATTTTTCAGGCTATAGAACAGACGTGTTTCACTTTCTGTTGTT